>NC_028647.1:45396671-45400638 GCF_001406875.1 Solanum pennellii | reverse complement strand
TTAAACATAAAAAATTGAAGTTAAAAATATTTTAATAAAGCAAAATTAATTTTTTGGTAGGGGGTGGGGTTGGGGTGGCTGGCTGGTGGGTTGGGGGAGAGATCAGGGATCGGGTGAAAAAATAAAATTTTAAAATTGAAAATATTTTTTTAAAATTAATGTTTTTTCCTAAAAAAAATGTAATTTGAAATCGGAGGAGAGTTTTGGAAAATGTTTTCCTTAATTTTTGAAGGGAAGTCATTTTCCTTAATTTTGAGGAAAATGAGTAGATTTGAAAAACATTTTCCAGAACTTCTGTCCTAAACAAACATGGGAAAATTGGAAAACATTTTCTAGAAAATATTTTCCTTCATACCAAACACACTCTAAACTATGAAATATTTTGTTTGTGGAGCGACTCCATCAAACTCGAGAAATATGAGATCGCCTAATCTTGGACGTATCCCTCTATTAGTTTAGTTGGAACGGTCGCAGACACAAGAGGCAATTCCTCTTTGGAAAATTGGAAACCTTATATCCCAATGAACTTTCCCAACTTGGAGCCTCTATATTTGACCTGAAATTATGTACATGCTAGCAAAAGTTACATTCAAAATGTTACTTTCACACCTATATAGGTCCCAAAAGCCTACCCTAACTCCATCACCCACCTCAAATGATACATTTCCATTAAATTCTTCCCACTCCTTCAAAACATTCCTTCATAACCCATACCCATAATGAAGTGTAATATTTTGGGTCCTCTATATCCATCCCAAAACCTTGTATTTCTCTACAATTACCTCTCGAAAAGGCATTCTCCTCAACTCCAAATCTCCATAAACCCTCTCTAAATAGTTGTCTTATTAAAAACCCTTTGATCTCTAATTCCAAGCTCACTACTAGCATGTTTGGTCAAGCTTCTAAAATGAACTTATTTTGGAAACTGCTTTTTTTAAAAAAGAACTTTTGGTAGAAGTAGTTTGTGCTTGGCCAATAAGTTTAGAAAATACTTTTGAACAACAGTTAGTGTTTGGGCATTTGGCCAAACTTTCTAAAAGTACTTTTCGGTGTATTTTCTTTAAAATATTTTCACAAAAAAAGTGCTTTTAGGCAAAAACTACTTTTTTAGCTTCGGCAAAACTATTATTACTACTCCCAGAAACACTCATTTTCTCTCAAAAGCTTGGTCAAACACCTCACTTTTTTAAAAAATAAGCACTCATTAGAGAATTTAAATAGTTTTGGGAAAAATAAGCTTGGCCAAACAAGCTATACAATGCTTTGGTGTCGTGACTAGGGATGTACAAGTCAAACCGTAAAATCAAACCGAACCGACGAACCAAATCATACCGAAAAAAAACACGACTTGTGGTTTGGTTTGGTTGTTGAAAAAAAAAACCGACCCTCTTGATTTGGTTTGGTATTAGAAGAAAAAAAGTCAAACCAAACCGACACACACAAAAAATATTCTGTTGATATATTTTTAGTTAGTTTATAGTTTTCAATTTTATATATTCTATTTCAAATTTGGGCTTATAAAATTTTGTAAATATAATATACACTAAAAAATATTATTTATAATCTACTTTGTTAATATATTTTTAGTTAGTTTATAGTTTTCAATGTTTATATATTTTATTTAAATTTGGACTTATAAAAATTGTAAATATTTTATTTTTTATTAAGATCCGAAGTTACAATTATATTGCTATAGTTTTTCAAATTCGAATTTAACAATTTACTTTCTAAATATTTTTTGTATTCAGTTTTCCTCTAGTCTTTAATCTTATTAATTTAGCATAATGAACGTTGATGTTTCAAAAAAGAAATTATTTTGTACTCATGTGAATTTTACGTTTTTTTTGAAAATTTCTATTCACTTAACATTTTTTGAGTTTAGTTTATCACACAGGTAAGTGAAAAAATATTTGATCGCTTTTTCAAATACCGTAAAGTTGTAAAAAATCGAAAAAAAACAAAAAAAAAAACGAAAGAACTGACAAAAGCCTAAACCGAAAAAACCTACTTTATATGGTTTGATATGATTTTTAGATTTAATAAACCGACATAATTGGTTTAGATTTTTTTAAATGAAAAACCAAACCGAACCAATCTATGTACACCCCTAGTCGTGACAATATCAACTACCAAATGGAACTTGCTTCGAAAGGGGTTAGTGGGATAGAAAACTAATCATACAAGGCAATATTAATTGCACACAAAAGAATGTGACCAAATATAGCATCCCTAGAAGCCTAACTCAAGGAACGGATGAGGATGAATCTTTGGAACTCTAAGACTAGCTTAGTGGACACATTTTGCAAACAAAGAAGTGCTTAATTTTGGGAGGAAGAGCTCAAACCCAAATAAAATTTATTAAAGTTCAACTACTTCAATGAAGTCCTAGAAGAAACAAATTGCAAACCAAGTCTAAAACAACTAAAAGGCTAAAGGAGGCGCCAAAATAGTCCCAAAGAGTCAACAAAGAGGTTCATCAAAGGAGCAAACTTGGTGCCCAAGCCATGCACATTCAAGTTGTCTTCAATGAAATTCTTAAAAACCCCACAAGAGTAGCATCCAAGATAGTAGGAAGACCTAGTCAAATTTTCCAAGATCTTCAAGTCTATATTATTACTCCCTCTGTCCCAATTTATGTGTCACACTCACATTGTCCTTTAAGTTCATCCCAAAAAGTATCACTTTTCTATAATTGAAAATAATTCAACTTCAAAAATACCCTTATACGCTTGAAGATATGATTATTTTTTTTGGTAATAGGTAACTTTGTATTATATCACAAAACAATAGATGGGTTATACTGAAACCAAATGTATAGATGCCTAATAATCCATTGTTTTCATTCTATATTGAGTCTAAAACATCAATTACCGATATTGAGTCTATTTGGAGTATAATTGATTACATCAAAAACATAACAATAAAATGCAGTTTAACTTGATGGATATCATTCTCTATGCTCTCAAAATACCTACAATTGCTTTCTTTCCAAATTGTCCAACCATATACTAGCAAGGATAATTTTCCAACTATTACATTCACCCTTGCTGCCTCCCAACTCTTCAAAGTCTCTAAAACCTTCCTAGGCATGTCTATGAGATGCCTTTGAGATTCAAAAAAATCATCCATTTTGTTGGGTATACTTGCAGTGTAGGAACACATGGTTTACTGTCTCTAATGACTCCCCACACAGGAAAAAACAAGAGCATAAGGTTATCCCTCTTTTCATCAAGTTATCTTGAGTCAGAGCAGCTTCTTTGGCCAATAACCATATGAAGCATGAGATTTTATGAGATATTCTGCTTCTCCATATTTGTTTCCATGGACAATTGTGGGTTTGTGGATTTGCCTGATCCATCAACTTATAGGCTGAGTTGACTTTGAATTCCCCCTCTACTAAAATCTTCCACAGTGTTGACAAATTCTGCCACTTCTGCTATTTCCCAATCATTGAATTCTTTCGTAATTAAAGCTCAGCCCCAGATTTGTCCACAACTCTGCTATAGTATTTTGCTTTCCCAGAACCATATTATCTATGTTAGGAAAAAGCACTTCTAAGTTTCCCTTTTCATACCACTCATCTTTTCAGAATCATGTCTTGCTTCCATCTACAACTTTGATATTCGCATTACTCTTAACCTCATCCTCCATGTCCCTTATTAGTCTCCACAAACTCACTCTGTAAGGTGTAGTCACTTCTTTGGCCATCCACATATCTTGACCTTCATATTTTGCACTTATTACCCTTTTCAAAAGCAGTTGGTTATCTTTCACAAACTTCCACAACCACTTCACTCTGCACCTTGAGGTTTTTTATCCCCATACCCCGGCCTTCTTGCTAGTTATCACTACTTTCCACTTCACTAGATAGCCAAAAAATGGTCTAGGAGTGTTTTAGACCACAAACTTCAATAGTCTTCCTTTCTTTCTTAAGATATGTGTCAAGTCAAACTGGGGGGGGGGGGGG
>NC_028647.1:45380335-45396264 GCF_001406875.1 Solanum pennellii | reverse complement strand
GGGGGGGGGGGGGGAGAGTAGTAAAGCTAAGTCCATTTTGCACTTACGTGTGGCATTTGGTATTCAACCTTCAAGAATCAACTTAAGGCAGTAAGTCAAATTTTTCCCAATCATATATTACTTTTCAGAATTCAATAAGGGCGATAAGTCTGGACTTACTATTGTCTATTTGTCTTGTTATTTGGGGGAAGGGGGGGGGAGCATAATTTATCTCTTTGATTTATATCTACTAAAGGCAATTAGTTTAGGCTAATTGTTGTTGTTCGAAGTTATTTTTAAGATTTAGACTTGGCTTGAAGTTACTAATTAATTCTTTGATTTCTTGATCCATTCTTGAGTTCAAGAAAGTTCTTTTCGGCTTTATTCTATCTTTATTTTTAGTGTTTTCAGTTTCTAGTATTAAGTTCTTGATTTTCTTTATTAATTTATTGGGTCCTTAACACAATTCTTATCAAGTAAGCTTGTGTTTAGAGATGAAAGAGTTGCTTTGTTGAATCCGGCTCTCAATTCACTACATAATAAAGAAGGCCACAATCCCACAACTCAGGCTACTTATGAAAGAACTCTTTTATGAGACCACAGATATTTCAGAGTGGTTCACTCTCATGTCCTCTAGCACAAACACGCCATTCCTATACCCAAGAATTTCGCTTGTATTTCTAGAGAATCACAGGGAAAGAGTATCTCTAGTGCTTTAAGTTAAAGATGTTTCCAAACACAATATCTTTTTCCCAGTTCAATTGTCCAATTCCAATTTTAACAATGAAATGAAGTAGAAGATCAAAATCTATAAGCTTTTCAATTTTTAAGATATATATGAAAAACTAGCTTACGTTTCCGACATTTCAAAGAAATTGAATGTTATAAAGGACTTTTCGTGTATATGACAAACCAATAACCAGTTTATTGCACATAGAAACTACACAGATTCTTGGACTAATCACCAATTACCTGGTTCAACTTTTTTGCCAATTGAGGAACACCACAACGATCAGCAAGTTCACTATATACCTACACAAGAAAAGAGATCAAACATGAGATACTTCAATCACAGAGACTGAAATTAACTAGTAACAAAAGATGGTACCAACATACAGGACGACTTCGGAAGAAATTTTCCTCAGCTATAAGTGCATCCTTAATACTCCGATTCATCTTAATATCCTGTATAAATGATTTAGCCAAACAATTTAGACGATAATATGGCCAGAAACCACTAATGTGTGTATTTGATGTGTGCGCTTATGTCCTATACTCACTCTACTCAAGTACATATATAGACACTAGTATCTAATTCCATGTCAATGAGTATAAACATTTTAAAATGATACAAACAATATTAGAATATGTCTGATGAGTACCACGAAATTTGAAAGGAAAGATGCAAGTTCATATTGATGAATAGTAAGAATGTACATGTACTTATAGCAATTACCCCTAGGCACATACTTTCGTATTTACACACACAATGAGTCTAAAAAAAGTAACTTATTGATCTTCCATTCCACTATGGCACTGCCACCTTCCTCCATTAAATAGCACAATTTCATGTTTGGGGTTCTCCACATGTATTTCTCCCTATAATCACCATACACTTAATATCATGCGCATTTGTCTTATTCACAAAAGGCTTAGATATCAAAGGATAGTCAATTACATCAAGGAATGCAAGCAAAAGAGCAAGGGTTAAAGTATTTTTAGCTAATTACATCTTGGTCTACCACGAGCATCTAGAGACTGGAGTGCCTGCACACATTTGATTCTTAAACCATCAATTTATTCGTAGAGTTCATAATATTTTGAACTAAATTAATTATCAAAGACAAACTGGAAAAAAAGAATATTACATTTTTGGATTTCAAACGTTGATCAAAATATTAAGATTTACCATTTCTAAAAATCCAGCGGAAAAGCAAAGGCGAAGTAGCTCAAAAGCACAGTTCGAGAATCGCAACAATTTATACTTCATTATGCCACAAGACACAAGTCTTCAGGTAGGTTATTCAATCTGATTGCACTGCATATTTATGGGTTGTGTTCCCGCAAGCGAAGATATATGTTTTGGTCTCTTTGATCCATTTGTCACAAATCTCACACCCCAAACATGGTGTTAGCAAGTAGCTTTTGGTGATAAATTTATATATCACTCCGACTTTTGGATCTTCATTGCTTAATAAAATTAACATATTGGTGTTGCAGGATTCCAGAAGTCACTAAACTGAGTAGCTGCCAATTCATTATTTCTTATCTTGTGTTTAAAGGGATAGATAAATAGTTTTACCTTTTCATCTTCTTCATATTAAATAGAACAATGACTAAGAGTTGTTAATTTATTTTTTGTATTTCGAGTAAAATAAGAATTGTTTATTAGTATGTGAATTCTTAGAGCAACATAAATTCAAAGGATAAAAAGGACATTCAACTTTATATGGATTGGCCAATCAACTTCTCACTTTAATCTTGTCACTTTTAGAATAGTATTGTAATGATATATAAAAAAACATGCATGTACATGACGGATTGTGAATACACACACACATGTATATCAGTTTCTCGACAAGTGTGTTACCAATCATTTTATACAAACGTTCAAATCACATAACTTCGGTAGTTGAGTTATACTTCAAGAATTTGAACAATAACTGTAGCATCCAAGCTATTTTTCGTGCACCTCGACTAATTCAACAACCTCCCCGGGCAAGATACTAGGTAACTCTATCCACCAAGGCTTCAATGACCTTATTTTGCCAACACATAAGCTGAAATTAAAATGCCTTATATTTCTTCCCTATAGATACAACAAAAGGCGTGCATAAGTGGGATCAAAGAGCTGG
Source organism: Solanum pennellii (assembly GCF_001406875.1). Lineage (NCBI taxonomy): Eukaryota > Viridiplantae > Streptophyta > Magnoliopsida > Solanales > Solanaceae > Solanum > Solanum pennellii. Next base: position 45,393,430 of record NC_028647.1, on the reverse strand, counting down.
CATGGTTATTACTGCCTCCAAGGGTATGGTCTATCCGTCAATGAGTTCAGTGAAAACCTCAGTCAAGGTTCAACGACTTACCGAATGCTTGCTCCGTTGGGAAATAGTAAGCACCCAATAGAACAGTCGAGGTGTGCCCAAGTTGGCTCAGACACCAGAGTCATACAAACAAAAAGGTCTACAATTCTTACCCCCTACAAAAGAGCCTTAATGTTAGGCATTTTGTACATCCTTCTAAACTTCATTATAGCTCATTTCATTTGTTGCTTCGTTCTAGCACTTGTGTGTTTAACCATATTTTCCCCCAAAAAGAACCATATGCAATGTGATCAATATAATAAAGAAAAAGCAAATATAATTCTAGAAGCCAAACACCAAGTTACTACTACGTGAGAATATGAACTTAATAGTGATGAATCTTCAGACTGAAAGGAAGTATGCAATTAAAAGTATTTGACACATAATTATACTGCCGAGGTTGCCGAATATTGTCAATCAAGATACAAAATTAGCTCCATAGGATTTTTTTTAACGGATAGTTGCATAGTTTTTATAATCATATCAAAACATATCAGTTCCAAAGAAAAATAAATTTAGCGTCATGTTGAAGAGATCACTAGGATAAAAGTTTTGAATCACGTGTAAAGCACTTCTTATAAAGTTAGCATCTCTTTGCCTAAAGTTAAAACTACCATAACACTGAGGAGACCTAGAAAACAGGTCAAGGAACCAAGTAAAGATGTTACTTAAAATATCACAAGAATGAACACAAGCACTATCAAGGAAGAAACCACAGCCCTAAAGAAAAATTGCTTATGAATGAGAACACAAATGAGTTAGAGAACATGGACCGGAAGTACCACTACAAAGACGGAATAGAAACATGTCAAATGTTTGTAAAATAGAGGTTGTGAAAATAAAAGGTGCAAATGAAGTGAAACTCCAAAACATAAACATGAAATCTCCAAGCGAACTCAAATGGAAATGATATTATGGTTTGTGGAGAGAAGTTAAATGGTCCATCTGCAATGAAATCACGCTAACAAGTTTAACTATTTTTCCATAATGTCTAGTTGAATATTACCTCCTGGCTACGATTCACAACGCCAATATAACCAAGACGAAGGGGTATCACTTTTCCTAGTAAAAAGTTGCGAGCATCAGTGCCCCTATCCATGATGTCCAACTAAGGAAAGAAAAAAATTCAATCAACGAAAACCAACAATGAATACAAAAACAAAATACACAAGGAAAGAATTCCATTTTCAATCAATCTGACCTTTGTGATTACTCCAATGGTCCGATAACCTGCAAGAAGAAACCTTCGAATAAGTGAACCTCAAAGGCAACTAAAATCACCTAGAGAAATCATATAGTTGAGATATACCATCCGGGTCAGCATTTCCAGCAATTTGAAGAGCATCTGAGTTGGCTAAGTCAGCATTAGCAGGTGTTACGGCTAGTATTAAGCAGCTTGGACGTTTAATATAAGACATTATCATAGTTCTGATTCGGGCTTCAATATCAGAAGGTTGGTCACCAACAGGGACCTTTGTTATGCCCGGCAAATCCACAAGAGTAATATCAAGAACATTTGGTGAGAAAATCTTCAAACGTATCTGCTTATCTGAAACACCCTTATTCGCTCCCGCTTCCCGCTCTGTCTCCGCCTAAAGACAATCATAAAGTAGTAGTTGGGGATGTGAAGAAATTATTTAATTGCTATCAGTCTCAGAAAAAATGAAGAAATTACTTTTGCATGAGAAAACAAAAACATACACATAAAACAAATTGAGATGTCTCTTTTTGAGTGTCCCACTCATGCAATACATGCTACTGGATGTTATGTTACCAAAACCCACTACGCAAATAGAAAAACCTAAAACACAGATATTTCCACAGCAAACTCACATACAGTCCTTCAAGACTAATTTATGTAACCTTATCGCGTTCAACTCAATGGTGTCAGTTATAGTGATCCTGCTACTGTAAAGGTATCTATAGCGAAACAGGGTCAATTGAGTGAAATTTCTGAATTAGATTGTGTTACATGAGCATATAAAATACCCTCTTTATTCTCTATCTCACGGAGATGCTACCTCCACACTACAATTTAACACATTGACCTACTGACTTTTGTAATTGAAGTATATCTTGTCCCCCTCGAGGTAAACTCCACTTCTCTCACTGTTTAACTTCATTATCTGATGACTGAAGTGAACTCCATTCAAAAGTAAAGGTATGTATTAAGCAAAATAATGAGAAGAATGACAGAGACAAAATAACAATTCCTTGCAAAGAAACGAAAGCCTGATGAAATGGGTAATGTTTGCTCTCAGGCACAAAACCCAAAACACTCTCTCCTACTTTCTAGGATGATAGAAAGTCCCTTTCCAGTGACGTCGGCGGATTCTGAACCCCTATCTTTCTAACATGAGTCTTTCACCTTCTGTGTTTATTGTTTTATTATCTACTTTTCTTTCCTTTTCTATAAGATCTTTCTCCGAAAATGGAAGGGAAGATCCTTTTCGTCTCTGGTGATAAGTCATTCGAAATTTCGAAAAAGGGAAGGGTGCAGATAGACAATTTGTCTGGGTAGAACAAGGTCGCAAATTCACTAGCCAAGTCAAGATAGACAAGGAAAATCTCAGATAGGTAAACACCCAAATGCAGCAGGCATCAAGAGATCTGGAGAATCTTTACATAAGATGGGGGAGAAAGATTCAAACTTACATTTACCGGGTGTACCAAAATTTTAACATTTATGGCAGATACCTCAGAGTTGGAACAATAGCAAGGGAAAGAAGAAAAGACATTATAATTCCAGAAGCTTATTACAGTGGGGGTTGCGATGACATCAAGGAAAATATTACATTGGTTGGGTGAAGCGTCGAGCAACAAGTTCAAAATAATCTCAAACATTGGGAGAAGTCCTTAGACTCCGCACAAATCTACTCTTGGCCACTGCAGAAAAAAGAATCACCAAACAATCCTAAGAATTTGGACGACAGCAGCTCCTTCCCTTCAAAGTATCTTGTGGGATACTTCAATGATCCTTTCAATCATAGTACCAAAGCTAAAATAATCCAAATCCTGGTTTGTTAAGAGGTGGCAAGTAACAGTAGGCCTACGAGTCTCTCCCATATCCCACAGCTTCCTCTTTGAATTTCCATCCAGACAAGAAGCATTGAGAGTAGAAGCAAGGGACTGGTCTTGGAATGAACAAATTTGACGCTTGATTGGTGGTTGCCGAAATCTGAGTCAGCATCGACGAAGAGGGAATCAGGTCATAAATGGATCAAAGCATTTGGGCTCTATTAGCACCCCTTTAGTCTACCAACGGTTTACACATGGAAGATTTAAGAAAATTAGAAAGTAGATTACATCAGCTTATAAGTTATTTATTTCCATTTCTCTATAGCAGTTGTTTGCAGTAGGTGCTACAGCTTTTAAGTTAGTTATTTTTCCTATTTCTATGTAGCACTTGTTGCAATAAGGAGGTTATTCCTCAACTTCTCATTTCAGTTGTAGTACGAAGTTATTTCCTTGTCTTCAGATGGGTGGTTAATCCACCAGTGTTAGTGTTATCAGAATTTAGTGAAATAATAAACAGAAAATTAATCAGGTTTTTGAGTACCTCAAACTCAAAAGATTCCAGGTTCTCTCCTAAGAACCAAAACCAAAGGTAGAAAAAAGAAAACCTCTTCCCAGACTCATAATTCACATAACATTAACTATAATTTTGCCTTGAAACGTCCCATAACTATATCCATAAAAGAAGGGATAATAACAACTTGGTATCATAGGCGAGAGTTATGCGAGACCAAATTCAACATCAACTAGCACAATTTGGTGAACGTGTTCCAAGAAGAACGAGCAGCCAATTTAGTCAGACATGAAGCAACAAATGCTTGCTTTGATGCACTCACACAGGATTTAGCCAATTCGAAGGTTGATTCTGATTCAACTGAACATATCAGTCAATATCACCATACAAAGTTGGATTCCCCGCGATTTAATGGCCAAGAGGACCTTTTGGGATGGTTGAACAAATGTGTGCACTCTTTTTAACACCAAGAAACTTCGAAAGAAGAGGACGTGCTTCTTTTCATTTGGAGGGCAATGCACAACTTTGGTTTCTTCAACTAGAGACAGATTTGCCTTAACCGTCTTGGGCTAACTTCAAACATCATGGCAACCTTCATTTTTGGCCACCAATCAGAAGTCAAAAATTGGGAGAATTCGCTACGTTACGCCAGGTCAGGTCTGTGGTAGATTATCAAGAAGCATTTGACTAGTTGATTTCACGGGCGGGTACACACAGTCACAAAACATTAAATTTTAAATCGGCGGTCTTACTAATTATATAGCAATTAAGGTTGAGTTGCATAATCCTTTAGATTTGGCTACAACGATGAGTTTATCCCGACTTTATGAACGCAAGGAACAACTCATTTGTTCGCCATTGTTAGATGCTTGCAAATCAAAGACCGCAGATATCTCACCTCAATAACATGCCATATCTATGAAGAAACAGACCATGTCTAAAATGGAGGAAAGCAACTTAAGGGACTATGTTTCAACTCTGATGAACCATAACTCGAGGTCATTCATGCAAGAAATTAATTTGGATCGCCTCTCTATACGATGAGGAAGATTTTATTGGGGAAGAGGAAGTACTAATATTTTCCACACTTAGCACTTGAAGACAAGCGTGATTCGAAGGAGGGAGTAATGTTAGCACCCTTTTAGTCTACCAACGGTTAACACATGGAAGATTAAATAAGAAAGTAGATTACTTCAACTTATTAAGTCCTTTTCTTGTTTCAATGTAGCAGTTGTATGCAATAGATAATACCGGCAAAATGAGTCCATATTTTGGTAATCAACCCATATTTTAATGGGTTGGGTTAGTGACTTCCATGCCCACTGAGAGTGCTTTGTCGTGCGACATCACTGACGTATCCTTTTTTGTCTTTATTTGACCCCAAGAATGGATTGGATCGAAATGACTTTCCTGTTGAAGCCTTTTGCTTTAATCTCTGGCCGCACGAAATCTCTATAGCCAATTTTCCATTTTTGATAGAAGGTGTTGTGTTTGGTACTACTATTATTTTACACAATCTGGGAACTTCCATAACGTTGGCGTGATTCGGTTTGAGCAACGGATTCTGACGTGATACATCCTCGTAGTGAAAATGGAGTGGAAACATGAGCTTTGTACATGGGTAAAATATGGGTTGATACCTACCTATATTCAACCCACAAAAATATGGGTAAACTATGGATAAAATATGGGTAAAATATGAACTAGCCAAATGGGTTAAACTTCTAACTTATATTCACTCAAAATTCATGATGTCACTAAAAATACTGTAACTTCTCTTCCTTTTTATGTTCATCAATAGAACTAATTGTTTTTCTCTATAATTGAAAAGGTGAAGTCTTTGGCCCTCCAAAAATATATATTATAAATGTACATTTCTTTTTTTTAATTCTTTAATTTAATATTGGATGATAAATAATAGTGTAAAATAAGCAGATCATGTAGTATTAGCATTGGCATTGCTTAAAGTACATTAAGTATGTTTTATTCCTAAAATGCAAACATTCATTTACTTTGAATTTAAAAATATTTTCCCCTTGTTATTACATAAATTCATTTTATATCGAGAAGTTATAGGATTTATTTTTTTACTCTTATGATACAATAAAACTAAATAAAGCATTTTCAACATTTTTCATCTAAAAAACACAAATATTTTCTCCATGTTGAATTCTTAAGTAGAGTATTATTTACTCATGATATGGGTAAATATGGGCAAAATAGTATTTTACCCAATCCAATTTTTACCCATATCAAATATGGGCGATTTGAATTATTACACATTTTATGTTGACCCATTTTCAACCCACCTAAATTTGACTCAACCCGCCCATTTGCCACCACTACCCTAGATACTACAAGTTATTTATTTTCCTGATTTTGTGTAGCAATTGTTGAAGTAAGATTATCCCTGCCCTTTCTCATTTCAATTATAGTAGGAAGTTACTTCCTTGTTTTAAGATGGGTGGTTAATCCAGCAGGGTTGGGTTGTTTGATTTCAGTGAAATATTAGGCAAAAAAATAGTCAAGGTTTTTAGTCAAACTCAAGAGATTGCAGGTTCTCCCTAAACAAAGGAGCATTATGGGTAGAAAAAAGAAAACCTCTTTCCAAACTCACAATTCACTCAACATTAACTCTAATTTTGTCTAGCAACGTCCCATAACTAGATTCATATACATGGACAGTAACAGGCTCCCCTTGAATGGCTTATGAACCCATTCAAGACTATCGGTGAAATGTGTTGTGGATTCATAGTAATTGACAATGACACAAGCTAGATCCCACTTGCGTATATGTGCAAAGAGCAATCGAGAAAAGTTGTTGGCAAAGATCAATTTGAAGGTTGGCAAATTGAGATTCAAAATCCAAATTTTGGAGGATTATCTCACTCAGATTATTGTTGATCACCGAAATGAAGAGGGCCAACAAAAAGAAGTCGTCGAAAAAGAAGCTAAGAGAGCTTCTTCGAGTCATGCTGAGAAGACACAAATTTACCCGATAGTTAATAACCTAAATAACTCAAAACCTAAAGAAGGAATCACTGGTTGGAACAAAGAGTTTTGACGAGCTAGAAGTTCAAAAATGCAGGCTACTTGATGATTTATCAATCCTCGAGCATCAATAAAAGGAAGACTTATGACACAACTTGAAAGAGAGATCACTTCACTTAAAACACAGGTGGCAGGAAATAGCTAAAAAAGAAGAGATCTCCTCGAGGCAAAAGTCTAGATGTTTGTGGCTTAAAGGAGACAAGAATACCAAATTCTTGCCAAGAATAACTAACTCTTAGAAAAGGATTTACCGCATTGGCAAGCAACTGATTGGAGATGAAGTCGACAAAAACAAAGATGACATCAAAGCTGAATATCTACGATTCCATCAAGCATTGTACATAGAAGAAGAACAATGGAAGCCAGAAGTAAGATTTGATAGTCTCAACAGCTTGTCACAAGCCGAATGAAAGAAGAGATCAAAATGGCATATGCAATACTTGTCCATAGAATGAAGGCTAATACTAATCAATATTGTTTTGGACAACATTCCAAGATTCGAATCATCTCAATAAAATTGATTAGGAAGAGATTATTAATGAGCAGAAAGGGAGGACGAAGTCGCAGGAGATTTGGTATTATTCAAACTATCAAAATAATGGATATTGTTGACTGGTACAAGAATAGAACTCCTCGCTTACACTTCCTTTCTACTGGTTAGCTTACCCTACCGCAGTGAAAAATAGTGGTTCTTCTGTTTGTTTGGTCTAATAATTATATATCCCTTATACATGTCTTCTAAGGTGATAAGCAAACTGGATATATTGAAAAGGTCCTTTCTTTGGGGAGGGGAACGGTGAGGAGCAGACATTTCATCTAGTGAAGTGGAAAAAGTTCTACGGCCTAAGGAACAGGGAGGACTAAGTATAAAAGACTTGAGCAAACATAACAAGAGTTCGCTAATGAAATGGTGGTGGAGATTCAACCAAGGACCACCATTCTTACGTAAGGACGTCATTATCACTAAATACGGAAGACAGGAAAACTGGTGCACTACTCAGATGAGAGCTCCACATGGAATGGGACCTTGGAAACACATAAACAACATGAAGAATGATTTCTTCCAAGAGCAAGGTTGGAAATGATACTTGTGTCAAATTTTGGAAAGATAGGTGGTTACTCAATCTTCCTTTGAAAGAATCTCACCCCAAACTCCTTCTAATTACTACATATCCAAATTCAACAGTTGCAAGAAAAAGAGATGGTAACATATGGGACCTTCACTTCAGAATAAATTTGCAAGATTGGGAGTAGGATGAGCTCTTTGATTTATACAATCTTTTGGAAGGTTTATCAATGAACCCCTAAGCGCAAGACATTCTCAATTGGAATGGCTCAAGCAAAGGAGTTTACACTGTCAAGGCAGGCTACAATAGGCTCAACATCCCAAATGCTTTAACGGACCACTAGCAAACTCCCCCAAAGATCAAGTGTTTCCTATGGACAACTCTCAAGGCACCCTTAATCATGACAATTTCAAGAAGGGGGGCTTCCAGACAGCAAACATATGCAACATATGCTTCATGTGCCATCTCAAAAAAGAATAGTACACCATTTGTTTTTACATTGCCCTATGGCAGCACGCATTTGGTCCATGTATCTTGCAGTTATTGGCATCAGCCATCAGCTATTCAACATCATCCACCCTGAAAGTAGTAGTTGAAAGTTGGAGCTTACGAGAAGTGGATAGATTCATCAAGAGAATTTGGCAAATGATAACAGCTTGTATATCTTGGAGTACATGGATTGAGAGAAGGAACATATGTTTTGATGGGACTTAAACTCCAAACTGCTCTTTGAAATCTAAAAGTATTTCAAAAAGTCTGGTGATTCTTTATAGCTAGAGCAACTTGTGATATCCCGTGTAGACTTCATTAGCTGAACAACTATGAGTTTTTGCTATAGATTTTAACTCCAAATCACAATTATTATTATTTTGCAATTCTGGTTTTATCACCTATTACTTTGTAACTATCTTGCATCTCATTGATGCCTTTTAGTACAATCTTTTACTTCATCAAAAAAAAATGACAGAGACACACAACACTGCATTCTAATAACTGTCACTTTAGAAGAGATCACAAAATAGGACTTTCAATCATGATACGTAGAATTGATGCCTTTAAACAAAACTAAACTATCATGTTTTTGCTGATCTCAAACTTGAACTATATCTTGTTTCTGTCTTGAACTATAACTTTCAAGAGTTAAGACCCCAACTCAATATTTGTTGGTGTGGGTACTGCACGCTCCCAAAACAATAAAAAAAATGTGCAAAGAGCCACAACATGTGTAATTTAAACTTAGAGTTAATAAATAAAAAGAAAACATAAACTATCACTATTTTGTGACTATTCGGTGATTTTTTTACCGTTGAACTATGATTTTAATTTTTTACCGTTAAAACTTAACACCCCTGAAGAATATCTTTATCATGGGACGACTCATGTTATTCATATCTATTATGTGCATGTAGCATTACGTAGACCTTAAACAATAATTGTCCACCTCTACTATATATTTTGTTTCATTTCTTCTTGAACAATCAACACCGTTTTTCTTTCTACATTATTACAGATATGAATATAATGGTCAAAATCATATGCAATTACCAGTCGCCTCTATCAAAAATAGGATTGACAACTAATTCAGAAAGAACTAATAGTTATTGGGAGAACCCAACTGAACTCATCCTAATTCAGGAAACAACTCTATATTTTTTTAAGGTTGCAACACCCTTGAAGAATATTAATGTGCCTAGTGGCCCTACACATGACATCAAATTAATATTCTATCAAAGTAAATACAAAAATAAATAAACTACTTAAAAGTAAAAACCAAATTATTATTAAAGAACTAAAAATGAAAAACTGAAAGGGATCAATTGTTGGTATTGCCATAAAGGTTAAAGAACACCAGTTCTTTTGTTTATTTATTTTATAATTGTGGTGTCTGAGACAGCTTTACGCACACCTCAGCTAATTGCACAGGTTCTTTTGTAATATTGTCTCTTTTTCTTTTGAAATTTAGGGTCGTCAAAAACTTAGTACTGTACTACTGTTATATGTTATGGGTTTGTTCTTACGAAAATTAGTGTTCACATGGATTTGATGACGTCTTCCCAACACTAAATAAATATTCATTTTCATCCTTAAAGTTTTCGGCTTTCAAAGAAGATTCAATGAAATCAAGAAAAGGGTGTTGAGGACGGTGTTCTTTCAATAATATCAAGAAAAAAATAAAAGAATAAATAATTTCAAATGAAACCTGAATGCACAAACCTAAATCAATTTGGTCTAGAAGGAAATGAAATAGACAGAAGAAAAACTAAAGAATATATAGGAAATAAAGATGAGGAAAAAACTGAAAAACTTCATTATTTGAGGCTTAATTAGCCATTATGAAAAAAATCCAACATGGCATCATTTTTCACCACACACGAGTCATTCAATCTTCAAAGACAGCCTAAGCGCACCTCAACTAATTGCACAAGTGCTTTCATTATATTATCTCATTTTCTATTGAAGTTAAGGGTCGTCAAAACTTAGGACTTTTATGTGTTTTGAGTTTTTTCTTAGGAAAATTAGTGTTCACATGGATTTGATGACGTTTGCCTACAAACACCTAAATATTCATTTTCATCCTTAAGGAAGTGTTCTGCTTTCAAAGAAGACCAAAGAAATCAAGAAAAGGGTGTTGAGAAGGTGTTCTTTCAATAATATCAAGAAAAAAAAATGAAACATGAATACACAAACCTAGATCAATTTGGTCTAAGAAGCAAATGAAGAAGACGAAGAAAGACTAAAGAATATAAAGGAAATAAAGAAGAGAAAAAACTGAAAAAAATATTTATTTGAGGCCTAATTAGCCATAAATCAATCTAACATGACATCATTTTTCACCTCCAACGAGCCATTCAATCTTCAAAAATCATAATTCAAGGATAACAGAAAATTTGATAGTTTAAGTAGAAACTTGCAAAACAATGATAGTTTAAGAGGTTATCAGCCATTATAAAAGCCACCCCACATGGATGACTTATTTTACCCCACACTTTTAAGTGACAGTTAACAAACGCGGTCAAGCCATGGGGTTTTAACCCTGAAAAGCTATAGTTCCAGGAGGTAAGGGAAATAAGGCATATCTTAAGTATGAAAGGATCAAAAATTTGATAGTTTATGTTGTGTGTGTATATATATATGAATTAGCATAGCAGTTTAAACAGGGACGAATCTATGTGTAAGGGAGGGAGTGCCACAGCACCCGATACCTCGGTCGAAACCTTTGTATATTTATGTGTATATGTTTATGAAATACAATATATAATACACTTGCCACCCGTTCGCACAAAAGATTAAAATGTGCCAATGGCAAAGTGTGGAGCATGCCACCCAAGTGATCACAGCAAAGCACTAATTTTTTGCTTTTTTTGTTTGCTTCGAAGAGGATTGTCTTTAGCTCTTTCTTTTTCATAAATTTTTCTTTAAATCTATTGTTTATTAATTCAAAATGACTCTTTTTTGCTTTAGACAATTTTTTACTTTGTTACTCTCTTTTTACTAAATATTGATCTCTTGATATAAGTGTTGCATACGTATACAATATTAATGAGTAATACATAATAAAATGATGGGTTTTATTGTGTTAAAGTTTATAAAATTTAGATGTCAATTTGATCTTTCACCAGCGTCTGTGCTAAGTGAAGATAACTATGTTGAAATTACAATTCTTGAATGCTTCACAACTATATATGTGCAGCAACACATAAAGACAATGGAATATATATATATTGAGGGAATGATATTAGATGGTATACACAAGTTCGAATCTCTACCGTGATTCCGTGAATATTTTTTCCTTTGTCAAACTCTTAGAGAATAAGAACTCTAATCTAAAAAAAATTGGACTACTAATTAGGTAATTTGAATCTTAGAATATCTACAAGAAAACATAACAAAATATGCATATTTAATTGATTTGTCTATAAAAATCGAAAGAAAAATCGTGAATCATAAACCAAAACTGAAAAACCCAACCCATTTATTTTCTTTGAATTTTCAAAGACAATATTTTAAACATTTCGCGTCATGGGCTATATCTGCAGATTCAATATAGGAAATTGGGAGTTCAAAGAAGGACTATACCTGAATCTGCCTACAACTTTCATTGAAAGAAGCTCAATACATGAACAGCCAACATATCCTCATTGAAGTTTCTACAAGTAGATTATGAATCCAAATACTGAATAAGTGCAATTTACCTGAATCTCCCTACGAATTTCATTGAAATCATAGAATCGCTTTCCCGAAAGGTGCAAAAACTCTCCATATTCGTCTTCAGTACCATCTGGCTTACGCTTGTTCTGTATAAGCTGTAGAACAAGCGGGCGCCGAGTACAGATATCAGAACCCCTAGGCAAGAAATCGCGACCGACAAGGGCTTCCAGAACGCTGGATTTTCCACTACTCTGACTACCGACGACAGCTACCTGAGGCAGCTCAATCGTGGACTGACTTCCGAGCTGTGCAAAGATGTCTTGGAGCTTGTTCACTATAGGGATCACTGAGTGACCCAACGGCGCTGTATTGGTGGATGATGGAACTGGAACTGGAACTGAATCTTCCGCCATGGAAATGAGTCAACCCGGATCGAAGTGAGTAAGATTGTGATGTTACTGGGTGCTCTTGAAAGTGGAGCTGTAGTGAGATCGGTAAGAAGGAAACCCTAGAGAGGAGTATTTAGGGGTTTGAGAACTGTGGAGAGAATCGAATTTGAATATCTCGGGACAGAGAAAAGGGGGTATACTCTCCTACCGCCCAAGAAACAATTTGGGGTGTTGATTTTTTAATATTTATTCTATAATTTGATTTATTTATTTAATTAATGATATATTTATAGATGAAGGGTGTAGAAAAATGTTTTCTTTGAAAACAAATGGATTTGTAATTTATTTTATAAGGTATGGTTGGTGAATGAAAAAATATTTTTCAAAAAATATCTTTTTATTTTTTACTTGAGGATAAAAGCTCTTTTTAAGTAAAAATAATTTATGATATGAATCTACCCTGATAATTAATCTAGAACTCAATACTCAATGTAGACAAGACTCCGATCACCGTTCCAAAATCGACCTTGACCCTAGGACTAAACCTATGAAAAAATATTAAAATAATTTAAAAATAAAAAAATTGACGTGGTCACTATGGGGTGCGGTAAGAGTGGGGTGCATAAGAATGATTTTTTTTAAAAAAAAATAGAAATATTTTGCAAATATAATTTTTCAAGAAAAAAATTGATGGGTGACTTGGGTGGGGGTGGCGCGTGGTGGGGAGTGACTAAAAATAAAAAAAACAAAAATTTGAAATATTTACCAAAAACAACTTTTTCTTTAAAAAAATATTGACGGAAATGGCATGACTGGGGGTGGCGAGAGAGGG
>NC_028647.1:45376490-45379620 GCF_001406875.1 Solanum pennellii | reverse complement strand
TGGCCGGAAGGGGGTGGGGGTGGCATTAGAGTGGATAGGGGTAGGGATAGCGTAAAAATGAAAAAAATTTAAATTTGAATTATTATCCGAGAACAATTTTTAAAAAAAAAAAACAAATTGACGTGGATGGCTTAGGTGGGAGGTGGCGGCTGGGGTGGGGTAGGGGTAAGACTGAGCAACGGACCGGAGCAGAATCATCGGATCGGCACGAACCGGTATCGGATCAAACGGGACGAGTTGACCGGTACCGAGATAAACTGGACCAAAATTATCGGGATGGATACTCGGTTTCGTCCAGTCCCACTATATACCGGAACGGATCGGGATGGAATAAACGGGACGACATGTCTAGTTATTTCAAAAAAATGATTAAATTTTTTTTAATTATTTTGATTTTTTGAATTACGAAAATATGAATATTTCTTTTTATTTTTTTAAGTTTAATTAACAGTTTTTAAATTTATAACGTAATTTTTTACTTAAGTTTATTTTAAAGATATTTTTTAAAAAAATTTACTTATTAAGTTTGCAAGTTAAACCTAATAAATTTTTTTTAAAAATATATATTATTGAGCTTAAGTTAAGTTTTCAAGATTTGAATCTTTTGATGTTTATAAGTTATTACTTATTAAATGTTATAACTTATAATGTATATTTATAACTTGTAATTTATATAACTTAAATTTCTAATTTTAAAAAATTAAATAAAAATAAGGATAAAACAATGACACGAATTAAAAAAATATCAACAATTTATTTAAATTTGTATTACAAATTAAAATTTCAATATACAACTATTAGTAGAGTGCATAGTTTACGCAACCACCTTTTAGGAAGGGTTCTGTTTGAACTAAACCTCGAATGTAATACTAATAGTTGTATAGTTTCGTAAATTCTTTTTCGAACTCAATTAAAGATTGACCGTGATCAACTACTGGTCTTGGTAAAGCTCGTTGACGATCTCTTGAAGTTTTATACCATCATCACTGCCACATCCCATGGTTGAATTTATGACAAGTTCAAATTGACTATCTAACTTTGGAAGTCCTTGATTTCTCCGCTCAACATTTATCCAATCTCTAAACAGCACCACTATCTCCAAACTGTCTTTTGCTAACGAATATATGTGGTCTCCAATTTGAGATCTTGTCGCGCTGAAAGCTGTCTCCGAAGCTACTGATGATCCTTGAATTGCAAGCACATCATTCACCATCCTACTAAGTTTTGGAAATTGAGTTCCACGAGCCCTCCACCAGTTCAATAGTTGTAGTATACCTTCATCACTTATAATATTATCCGAACTCTGTTCAAGATATTTAACAAATTCACATTTATTAGAAGAGTCAAGACCAAGTTTATGTTTCACTCTATCATGGGCACCTACTCGAGGCATAGACATTTGAGGATTTTCAACATTATCTACGAAAGAATATTTATCATATGTTTCTTTAGCAAGTAATCTTATACTATTTTGACATGTTAACATGGTTCTTTTTCTGGTTTAGTATCTAAATTTTGATACATGCATTCAACTAAAGCTTTTGCACCATATTCTTTATATTCGGGGTTGAAAAGAATTGCAGTTAAATAAATTTGAGGGATAGGAAAAATATATTTCTTAAAATTTTGTAATCATTACTGCAATAGGACTGGTAAATAGTTCATCTGTTTTATATTCAGAAAAAATAGATGAAATCTCACATATGTGTACTAAAATTTTAGAAATAGTAGAATAATATATTCCAGAAATTTTTTTAATAGCGTCATAAAATGATTTCAAAAATATTCTAAGTTCATTTACTTCATCCCAATCGCTATCATTAAGTTTAAATTCGGGATAAGCATTATGACTATTAAATTGCATAGTAATAGGTTCTCTACATGTATAAGCAACTTCAAGCATATCATAAAAGGAATTTTATCCAATTTTTACATGCTTCAGAACTTTTTTAAACGAAAATTTAAATGCAATACAAAGCTTTTTAAATTGATTAATTCTACTATTACTACTCATATGAAAAATATAAAAACAAGCATTATCAACTTTATCTCAACTAATTTCAAATAATTTCACACTGTCACTAACAACCAAATTTAATATATGCGCAACACATCTAACATGAATAACATATTTACTAATAGGACAAAGTCTAGGTTCTAGCATATTAATATCATTTAAATTAGCAGAAGCATTATCTAACGTAATACTAATGATTTTATCACAAAGATTGAAAAAATCTAAAATTTCCAACACAGTTGTAGCAATATATATTCCAGTTTTTTTCTTTTGACAAATTTTATAACCAATAATTTTTTTTTGTAAATTTCAATTATAATTAGTCCAATGAGCGTTGACAGTTGAATAATCAAAACCATTAGGACTACGACCCATATCAGTGGTAATAGCAACTCTACAATCCATTAGTTCAAAATAGGCATGCAAATATTGACAATATTTTTCTTGAAATTCAAAAATATCTCTTTTTACCACGCTTCTTGATAAACCTTTAAAGCTAGGATTATATGTATCACGGATATATGCAATAAAATTCGGATGCTCTCCAAAACTAAAAGGTAAACCACAAACGACAACCATTTTAGCAAAATTTTCACGAACACCATGCTTATTATAGGTTCGATGTGTAATAGGACCACTTGGCTTCGAAGCATTTAATTCACCTTGAACCATATTTGATCCTCTAGCCATGCTTCAACACTAGAATTTTCACCAACATCAAGAGAAGATATATATATAAACCACTCTTTACTATGATTTTTAATCTAATGTTGTTTTAATCCCCCGTTGAACCTCCACTCCCACTAGATGTATATTAAAAATGTTGTTTACAAATATTACTGATATACCGTGGTTTCACGGTATTATTAATACTTTTTCCTTAAGTTTAGTGTGTCCAAAAGCCTTTTTGTGCTAATTTTTATATAAGTTTCTCCTTATTTGCAGGAAATCTGTCCAAAGATGAATGCGGAGGTTTTTGAGCGAAGAAATGCAGAAGAGACCACCTACGGAGCTTGTGACGGTCCGTCATGCTCGTGACGGTCCGTAGGTGGCAGCGTAGTGCAGCTGCTGAAGGAAGATGGGGAAGTCTGACCAAGTGTGGGGTTACGGAAA
>NC_028647.1:45374708-45376431 GCF_001406875.1 Solanum pennellii | reverse complement strand
AGTACCCATATTCCAAGAGTTCAAGTGTTTTGGAACGCAGACCCTCGACGGACCGTTGTGCCTGTGACGATCCGTCATACCTGCCGTCGAGGGTAATGAAGAGAGCAGCAGAAGAAATTGCACAAGTATGGGACGACGGAGTCCATGACGGTCCGTCGTGACCACGACGATCCGTCGCGAGGTCCGTCGACCCAGCCGCGTTTTGACAGATTTCCAGCAAATAGAGTCCTTGTTTAATTAGGTTTTTATTTTCTATAAATAGTTTGAAAAACCTCGTTTTTTTGGTTAGACTCTGGATCATTGTTAGACCTTTGAATATTGTGAGACTCTTGATTATTTTGTAGACTCTTTGAGAGATTATTGATTATCTTGAGACTTTTATCATTGATTGTTGGTGATTGTTGCTGATTAATCAAGTGAACTTTCGGATTTTACTCTTTCTCATCGAAGTAAGTGCATGAATTCTTATATCACATATTTGAATATTGTAATTATGACTATGGGTAACTAAACTCCATAACTAGGGTTGTGGGAACCATAGGCAAATAATGAGGTAAAACCTAACTAAAATAACAATTCTAGAATAGTGTCTTGCATGTATTAATAATTCTTTCGCTTAGAAGTCTTTTTAACGGATGGCCAACGTTAGAACTCGCCTTAATGCTACTTGCCGGACCAAGGAGGTAGATAATAGGAAAAGAATTATTAACATAGATTTAGTGTATACTATCTAATAGGCTAGTATTGATTGGTACGAGGTAATAACTTAGTCAAATATCGAATATGATGCTTAATATGAGGTAAAGATAAGGGTTAGGATAGCAACACACGTAGCCGGACCAAGGTGCGGAGTGAGATTTTCTAGATGCCGGACCAAGGATTTAGAAATACATAACTTATCACTTTGCATGCAAGATACTAGGAAAGAATTGTTATAGTTAGAATTATCAAGTTATGAACCTGTGGGGAACACGTAAACCCTAGTTACTTTGATTAATTGATTAAACTCCAACATTCGAAGCTGTTAGTTGTCTCCTTTAATTTCGCTAGTTATTTTCATTTATTTAGAAATATAAACCCCCCATTTTATCATTTTTGCTTTCCAAGGAAGTAATTGACTGAACAATAGTAATAATAGATTGAAGTTAAGTCTAAACTATTTTCCTCGTGGGAACGATCCCAACCTCACTATTTGGGTTATTTACTTGACACGACCGCTTTACTTCTTATTTGAGAAGTAAGTTTGAGCGTATCAAATTTTGGCGCCGCTGCGGGGAAAGTAGCTTTAGATTAATTTAAACTTATTACTATAGTTTAGTTGATATTTTCTTGATTTTACTTTGTTTTATTGTTTTTGATTCTTGCAGAACCATCTTCCTTGTATGCCAAATACACAGAGAGGAAGAGAACCCTTGTTTCCCTACGATCACGAATTAGAGCGTACACTACGCAACATGAATCGAAACTTGGGAATCAATGATGATGATCCAAACCAGAACATCCCAGCTCCGGTTGATGTTCATGGTCAGTTGTTACCCGATGCTCCGGGTGAACACCAACAGAGGGACAAAATCTCGCTCCACGGCCCCAAGAATACTACAGAGGCTATGACAGTATAGCAGACTCTGATGGGCCACTTGTCTTGCCCCCTTTACCACTAGGCCATACTTTTGTGGTAACTAGTAGCCTGATGCAAATGCTCACTGCTAGAGGTTTGTTTTCA
>NC_028647.1:45370358-45372718 GCF_001406875.1 Solanum pennellii | reverse complement strand
GACTGTGAACACACGGCAACCGGGCACTCTTCCTAGCAACACTGTCCAAAATCCGAAAAATGATGGACATTGTATGGCAATCACTACTCGTGGTGGTAAGCAAACCATTGACCCACCTATGCCGTCTAATGAGAAAAAGGTGACAAAAGATACTGATAAAGTGGTAGATGTTAATGATGAAGAAAAGGATAACACTGTAAAAGATGCTGAAGTGCCTAAAAAGGTAACTCCCATACCTAGGCCACCACCCCCATTTCCTCAAAGATTAGTGAAAAAGACCGAGGATGGTAAATATCAGCGTTTTATAACAATGTTGAAGCAACTTTCTATCAATGTACCTTTGGTAGAAGCTTTAGAACAAATGCCCGGTTACGCCAAGTTTATGAAAGATCTGGTTACAAAGAAAAGATCGGTCACTTTTGAGGATGATGATAGAATGCAGCATTGTAGTGCTATTGCTACAAGATCTCTGGTACAAAAGAAAGAAGATCCGGGTGCGTTCACTATTCCTTGTACAATCGGGCTATTACATTTTGCGAAAGCATTATGTGATCTGGGGGCAAGCATAAATCTCATGCCCCTCTCGATTTACAAGAAGTTGGGTTTGGGTGATCCAAACCCCACTGCGATGCGGCTTCTGATGGCTGATTGAACAGTAAAAAGGCCTATAGGGATACTTCACGATGTGCTAGTAAAAGTGGAGTCGTTCATATTTCCGGCAGATTTTGTTATTCTTGATTGTGAAGTCGATTTTGAAGTGCCCATTATTCTTGGGAGGCCATTCCTTGCTACGGGACGAGCCTTAATAGATATGGAAAAGGGGCAGATGAAATTTCGGTTGAACAATGAGGAAGCGACCTTTAACATTTGTAGGTCCATGAAGCAGAGTGGTGAGCTCCAATCGGTATCTGCTATATCCTACAACATTGGTGAGACATCTGAGACACAAATAGAAGAACGTCTAGGTGTAGAAGCATTAGCGGCAGTGATAATGAATTTTGATAGCGACTGCATTGAAGAGTATGAGACATTAGTCGCGGCTCTTGATCGAGGTGATGTTCAGTTTAAACCGAAGAAATATGAGTTAGATGTGAAGAATCGCGAGTCCCCACCCGCGAAACCATCTATAGAGGAGGCTCCAAAGTTAGAACTAAAAGCTCTCCCACCTCATCTCATGTATGCATTCTTAGGAAACGGTGACACTTTGCCGGTAATCATTGCATCAGACCTGAATGAACAACAAGTTGAGAGTTTGGTGAAAGTGCTAAAAAGGTTCAAAAGATCTGTTGGGTGAACTATTACGGACATTATTGGGATCCCTCCTGGTATTTGCTCTCATAAAACCCATGCCTGATCATAAGCCAAGTATTGAGCACCAGAGACGCTTAAATCCACCTATGCAAAAGGTCGTGAAGAAGGAAATCATTAAGTGGTTAGATGCTGGAGTAATCTATCCGATCGCCGATAGTAGTTGGGTATGCCCTGTTCAGTGTGTGCCTAAGAAAGGGGGAATGACTGTGGTCCCCAATGAAAAAAATGAACTTATTCCAATGAGACCGGTTACTGGATGGAGGGTGTGTATGGATTACCGCAAATTAAATGCATGGACTGAAAAAGATCACTTTCCTATGCCGTTCATGGATCAGATGTTGGATAGACTTGCCGGAAAAGGGTGGTACTGTTTTCTTGATGGATACTCGGGGTATAATCAGATTTCTATTGCACCAGATGATCAAGAGAAAAGCACTTTTACTTGTCCATATGGGACCTTTGCGTTCAAAAGAATGCCGTTTGGGTTGTGCAATGCACCCACCACATTTCAGAGATGTATGATATCGATATTTTCCGACATGGTGGAAGATACTATAGAAGTTTTTATGGATGATTTTATAGTGGTTGGTGATTCATTCGAGCGGTGTTTGAACAATTTATCTGAGGTCCTTAAGAGATGTAAAGACTGCAATTTAGTACTAAATTGGGAAAAATGTCATTTCATGGTGAAAGAAGGTATTGTTTTGGGTCATCGCATTTCAGAAAAGGGCATAGAGGTTGATCGAGCTAAAGTCGAGGTAATAGAGAGACTTCCCCCACCGATCTCTGTGAAAGGTGAGAGAAGCTTTCTTGGGCATGCAGGTTTTTACCGGAGATTCATCAAAGATTTTTCAAAGATTGCACATCCATTGTGCAAACTGCTAGAGAAAGATTGTAAGTTTGTTTTGATGAATCCTGTCTTAAAGCATTCGGCGAGCTAAAAGAAAAATTGGTGTCTGCACCTATCATTATTTCTCCGGATTGGAACAGTCCATTTGAGGTGATGTGCGATGCTAGTGGGGTTGCTCTTGGTGTAGTATTGGGACAAA
>NC_028647.1:45362405-45369510 GCF_001406875.1 Solanum pennellii | reverse complement strand
GTTGATTATGTATCTAAATGGGTCGAAGCCATCGCCCTCGCAAACAATGAAGGGAAGAGTGTCACTGCATTCTTAAAAAAGAATATATTCTCTTATTTTGACACCCCAAGGGCAATTATTAGTGATGGGGGCTCCCATTTCTGCAACAGATTGTTCAAGGGGTTATTGGTGAAATATGGGGTTCACCATAATGTGGCCACTCCTTACCACCCTCAAATTAGTGGGCAAGTTGAAGTGTCGAATCGGGAGATCAAACAGATATTGTCAAAAACAGTGCACGCTAGTAGAACGGATTGGTCAAGGAGGCTTGATGATGCTCTTTGGGCCTACCGGACATCGTATAAGACTCCCATAGGTATGTCCCCATACCAACTTGTATACGGGAAAGCTTGTCATCTTCCGGTTGAGTTAGAGCATAAAGCCATGTGGGCTATGAAGAAGTTGAAAATGGATTGGAGCGAAGCTGCAGAACAACGTTTAACAAGGTTGATTGAACTCAATGAATTTCGCCTGAAAGCTTATGAAAGCTTATCCCTCTACAAAGAAAAGATGAAGAAGTACCATGACCAAAAAATTGAAAAACGAGAGTTTATGGTCGGGGATTTGGTGCTTTTATTCAATTCTAGGCTGCGCTTGTTTCCGGGTAAGCTCATGTCCAAATGGACTGGTCCTTACTTGGTTACCCAACTATTCCCTCATGGAGCAGTTGAGTTGGAAACTAAGGAGGGTGTGCGGTTCAAGGTGAATGGACAACGCATAAAAATCTATTTAGGGCATGCTGAATCGGCGAATGAAGTGATCGAGGCATACCATCTTGACGAAGTCTGAGTAATCAAGTGCCCTCAGTCGTGCCGCGACGTTAAATCAGGCGCTTGTTGGGAGGCAACCCAATACTTATAGTTTTTCTTTCTAGTAATGGTAGAATTTTCCACTAATGGGTTTTATATTTGCAGGCACATCACCAGGAAATTCTGCATAAAATCACTCTGCAGCAGTCACTGACGGATACAGCGACGGACCGTTGTGCCTGTGACGGACCATCGCATGAATCCGTCGTGCCAGGTACGTCTTTCTGTTGTTTTCAAACTAGGGCACACCATCCCCCCTTGGGAGAACGACTCATTAAACTTGCCAAGGACCGACTCCTTCAACTCAATCAATAAAGGATCAAGATGTTGCTTAGACTTCACCTTAACCACTAAAGACGATTCGGAGTTATGGTAGACCACAAAACCACCATTTGGAGAATTTCCCAACTGAACACCCAACCGAGCCAACCTATGAACATCTTTCACTAGGTCTTTCTTACCTTCGTACACACGAGACACACTTCCCATGGTCATACGACTAAAAGCATCCGCAACCACATTGGCCTTGCCGGGGTGGTAAAGAACACTCATGTCGTAATCCTTCAAGAGTTCCAACCATCTTCTTTGTCAGAGATTCAACTCCTTTTGAGTGAGCACATATTAAAGACTTTTATGGTCAGTAAATACATTCACATGAAAATCATAAAGATAATGCCTCCATATTTTCAAGGCAGATACCACGACCTCTAATTCAAGGTCATGAGTTGGATAGTTCTTCACATGCATCTTGAATTGTCTAGAGGCATACACTACCACTTCTCCATGTTGTATAAGGACACAACCCAAACCTATCCGGGAAGCGTCACAATATACCACAAAAACCTTGGTACCTTCCGGTAAGGTCAACACGGGAGCGGAGGTAAGCTTGTCTTTCAACACTTGAAAGCTTCTTTCACAAGCCTTCGACCACTCAAACTTAACACATTTTTGGGTCAAGGTGGTCAAAGGAGAAGCAATAGATGAAAATCCATCAACAAACCTCCTATAGTACCGGACTAGACCCAAGAAACTTCTAATGTTGTTGGAGTCAAAGGTCTAGGCCAATTCTTAACCGCTTCCGTCTTTCTTGGATTGACCTGAATACCCTCACTTGAGATAATATGACCAATAAACGCAACCGATCTTAACCAAAACTCACACTTACTATACTTGGCAAATAGTTGATGTTCCTTGAGGACTTGCAAAACTACCCTTGAATGACCCATGTCATCATCCTCACTCTTTGAATATACCAAGATATCATCAATGAAGACAATTACAAAGGAGTCAAGGTAATCTTGGAACACTCTATTCATCAGGTCCATGAAAGTCGCCGGGGCATTGGTTAGACCGAAAGACATGACTAAGAACTCATAATGACCATACCTAGTTCAGAAAGCCGTTTTAGGAATGTCCTCTCCTCTCACCTTAAGTTGTTGATAACCCGACCTTAAGTCAATCTTAGAGAAGTAGCTTGCCCTTCATAATTGATCAAACAAATAATCGATCCTAGGGAGAGGATATTTGTTCTTTATGATAACCTTATTTAGTTGACGATAGTCGATGCACATCCTAAGGGACCCATCCTTCTTCTTTACAAACACCACCGGAGCACCCCAAGGAGAAATAGTAGGTCTTATGGAACACTTGTCAAGTAAATCTTTGACTTGACGCTTAAGTTCTTGCAACTCGGTGGAGCCATCCGATAATGAGGGATTGAGATAGGCTTCGTATCCGGCAAAAAATCTATGCCGAAGTTTATTTCCCGTTCGGGATGAACTTTGGGCAAATCATCGGGAAGACTTCCGAAAAATCCTCACTACGGGTACCGACTCTAACGGAGGAACCTCGGATTCAAGGTCTTTAACCCTCACAATATTGTAGAGACACCCTTTAGAGATCATTTTATAAGCTTTTAGACACGAAATAATTCGACTTCTAGGGATAAAGTTACCCCATTTCCATTCTAAGACGGGTTCATTTTAGGAATTGGAACTTGACTACCCTTATTCTACAATCTATAGAAGCAAAACAAGCATGCAACTAATTCATCCCCAATATGACATCAAAGTCAATCATATCAAGTAATATCAAGTCAACCAAAGTAACTCTATTGGGCAATGATATAGGACAACTCCTTAAGACTCTTCTAGCCATAACAAAGTCACCCACCGGCGTTGTAACCGAAAAAGGTTCCATTAGAACATCGGGTAATACCTTGAACTTTCTAGCTACTAGAGGTGTTACAAATAATAAAGTAGCACCGGGATATAATAAAGCATAGACATTAATAGAAAACACTTGTAATATACCAGTGACGACATCGGGAGACTCCTCATGATCACCCCTAGAGCGGAGAGCATAGAAGTGATTCTTCTAAGGAGCATCGGGATTTGGAGCACTTGCTTGTGCTTGAATATTTTCTCTCCCTTGAGCCTTCACCGTAGGACAATCCCTCTTCATGTGGCCACTCTCACCACAACTATACCAATTTCTCGTACCAATTAGACACTTGCCTTCATGTTTTCTACCACACTTAGCACAAGTAGACCTCTCAACATGAGGACCACTACCTTTTGCCTCTTTAGTCTTGGGTGTAGAACATTTACCTTTGTTGATCCTTGAAGTGGTAGAAGGTCTTTGATTGGGGAACCTCTTCTTGAACTTTGGCTTATCTTGCACCTCAAATCTAGCCCTAGAAGAATTTTCATCTTCAATCCTTGTCCTCTTCAATTCCTTACTAACTTGCTTAAGATTTTGTTCTTCAATTTGTTCGGCATGAAGAGAGATGTCCATGCTAGGAATCAACATGGCCGCCCTACATTCATTAGCCACATGATCGGATATCCCCATAACAAATTTGTTCATCTTAGCCCTAGAATCCGCCACAATATTAGGAGCATATTCGGATAGTTGAGTGAACTTGAGGCTATACTCCTTCACACTTATACCCCCTTGACGTAGGTTTATGAATTCTTGGATTTTCCTCTCCCTTAGTTCCAAGGGAAAGAACCTATCAAAGAAAGTCGTCTTGGGAGCCCCCCCAAGTAATCCGGCCTGCTCTAACTGGCCTCTCATCCTTCCATTGCTCATACCAAACTTGAGCCACATCTTTGAGTTGGTAGGCGGCTAGTTCCGCCTATTCTTGAGAAGACACCCCTATAACATCTAGTACCTCGAACACTTTATCAACGAACCCTTGCGGGTCCTCCTCCACCTTGAAGCCAAAAAAAGTAGGGGGATTCATCCTTGTGAAATCTCTTATCCTTGATGCAGTGGTGTTAGCATTGGGGTTCACTTGGACCCTAGCATCCCTAGCAACTTGAGTAGCCAACATTTGAGTCAAGCTATAAATAGCCACCCTTATCTCTACATTAGACATAACCCCTTCTTAATATAGGAACTTGAGGATTTTGAGGAACCTTAGGGGAACCGCCTCATTCACATTCTCCTATTCGACCCTTCAAGCGTTGTTCCTTATTGTATTCGATTCCTATAAGCACAATAAAGATATTAGAAGCTAAGGACATATAGATTTAAAAATCTAGAGGCACGACTTCAATAATACCAACAAAGTGAGACTTTCCCATGCATTACATATCCTCTCATTCATAAGTGTGGCGCGCTTCACAATAATGAACAAGACTCTCTACTTGACGTGGTTTAGTGAGACATCACTCTTAAGATTATTCAACATCATGCTCTGATACCAAGTTTCTCATGACTGGGGAGCACCCTTAGATGTGACCGGCGTCTTAGTCCTCGCAGAGGACTTAGAGTAGCGCTTAGATTCATTATTACATATTATAGGTAAAAAATGCACAAAAATTAAAACTTTTTTACATATTGAGGTATACATAGACCTCTCACATACTATATATGAAGTTTACTTAGACTCCTCGCATATGAAGTTTACATAGGCTTCTTGTTTAGGCAACATAACCAGTACATAAAAATTATTCTAATACTTTGTCTCACATTGAACAATCTAAAATGAAGTACAACATTCAGGCATATCCCTTATACAAATTCATGTTTGCCACATAGGGCTTACAACAAATGTCTTCAAGAATAGGAAAGAAATGAATGTCTTTAGAAAAATACAGTAATACTAAGGTAGAGTAAATGGCACCATCCTCGAACTATAGTACTCACCAACAACTTGGAGGAAAAAGTCCAAGTCTTCTTGCAAAGTGGCCGAGAAGCTCTTCAATGGCCGAAACCTACAAAGTTGGAAAAAGGGAAGAAATATGTGTTAGTACAAACGACATGTACTAAGTATGGTTCCTATGCATAAAAACTGTGAATTATGCCAAATAACTCAATATGCACACATAAGGAACATCATAAGTCGATTCAACAAAATATAGCCCAACATATAAGCAACCCAAGCAACAGTTGTGTTGTGCCAAGAATAGAACCCTATAACCCTATCCAAAGCAAAGTATCACATTAAGTCACATACTACATGCATACAATATAACCTCATACTTTATCCTAACATGCTTGCTTCATGAGTTCATACAAAACTTGACATAGAAAATATAAAATCAACTTAATCATAAAAGAACACTACTAGAACCATCCCTTAGGATCCCACATGTACAATGAGTAAGAGAAGTCCCATACCCTCCATCACCATATGTAGTAACCTTTAGGACAAGCCCTAATAGTAATCACATGCTTGACTTGTTCATTTACTTTATTACATTAGGGAAAGAAGTGCAATAATCGACATGAGACCATGTGATCTACATGGAATCCATTGTTCTCCTCCCATACCGAAAAAAGAGGGTTAACACTTGCCTATGGTGCAACCATTCATACATAGCTATCTAGGTGGATCCACTAAGCTATAGTCCTATGTGGGCACATAGTTAAGGGTTAAGGATATTGCTAGTAGAAACCTTGACGTACTAACGTGGAGGTTTCCATCTCATGAGACAACACATATCTTGGGAATTCGGACTTACTAAACGCGAAGAAACCCATGTGGGATGCCGGACTTACTAACGTGAGGCCTCCATCTAATTTAAAAGCCCTTTCGGTGCTAAGCATTTATTCCCTTTAGTAATTATCACGCACATCACACAAGATCACATTAGTTATCCCGATGTGAACATCTCATCATAATAGATCATAGGCATTCATAAGTTAGAACTATCCTTTCACTTTAGAAACCCCATATAAGTGAGTAGACCTTTCACTCAACACTTAATTATAAGCATGGGCAACTACTTTCAATCATATAACAATCATACCATAACATACTTGCATACTTCATAACCAATTCAATAGTCTAGGGTTAAGGATGAGGAATACTTGCTATCAACATCACAACCACACATTAGACATAGAAGCACTACAATCTAAGTAAAACATACTTCATAATTGAATTTAAGAAGAACCAACCTTCATACCTTATTGCCCTTTCATGGTCCCCATATTTCCATTACCAAGAATACACAACCAATACATAAAGAATGTAAATTCAAGAAGCAATTACATAATTATGTCAATGGTCAATCAACATATTCATCCTCTTCTGCCACGACCCAAAACGAGCCGCGAGTGGCACCCACACTTATCCTACTATGTGAGCGAACCAACAAATCTAAACCCCAACATAATGCGGAAGACTCAAAATATTATTAATAAGACCAGTAAATAAACATTCTAAAATTTATCAACTATTATCCCCAAAATCTGGAAGTCATCACCACAAGAACATCTATCCTCAAATTACTAAATCTAAGAGTATTTAAGAACAAAAATAAGTAAAACGATGGTCCATGTCTGAACATTGAAGACATCAAGACGCGAAGAAGAGAATCCAGCCCGAGCTAGGAATAATAGCTCACCCTGAATTCTGACGTGCTGAAGACTGGCTAGAGTTGCGGACGAGACGAAGTCACTGGTACACTTGCTGTACTCCACAAAACCACAAGAAGGGAAATAAAAGTAGGGGTCAGTACAAGTACTGAGTAGGTATCATCGGCCAACTCAAAATAGAAAGCAATATATATCAAGTAATAATATAAAATCAACTACAACACTCAACAGGTGACAACAACAAGAACATTTATGAGGGCTCAAGCCTCCACACCATACTCATTTGGGAATTAGGTTCTTTAAATTGAGTATATCATCATAATTCAAGATTCATTCTCTTTATTCCTCTTATGTCGGGACGTGACACTCCGATCCCCTAATACTACGTGTCGGTTCGTGACACCCAATCCCCTAATACTACGTGT
>NC_028647.1:45346399-45362196 GCF_001406875.1 Solanum pennellii | reverse complement strand
AATCATGCAACAACACAATTAAGCGCATAGAAGACTTTACAATACCACCCAATACATATCAATCGCTATTTAGAGTTTACAATCACATAGCATAAACCATAACCCACCTCCACCGAAGAATCGTGATCAAGCAATCTACTTCTCCAAATCCTTGCTGTCTCCTCGTTCTTCTCTCTCTCTCTCGCTCGTTCTCTCTTCTTTTCTTTTTAATTTTTCTCTTCTTCAAACCCTTTTTCTTTTACCCTAATTATCAAATAATTAAGTATAAAAGATGATAAAAGTAACCCACTATTTATTTCAAAGGTTATCTCCTTTAACCCCCAAGAAATTAAATTATTAACATTAACCCACTAATTTTATAATTATAATCAGGAATAGTCCAAAACACCCCTTTAAAACTTTAGCAGAAATCCGACCCAGGTGGAATTACGCCACTCGTGACGGCCCGTCGTACCTGCGACGGTCCGTCCTGCACGTCCGTCACAAAGTTCAGAGACTCAATTTCACCCAAAGGTCCGTGACGGTCCGTCGTGGCTACGACGGTCCGTCCTGCACGTCCGTCGTGAAGCTCAGAGAGTTGATCCCAGTACCCAAATTTTCAGAGTTTAAGTGTTTTGGAACGATGACCCCCCGACGGTCCGTCGTGACCATGACGGTCCGTCGACTGTTCCGTCGACTCAGCCAGTTTCTATCAAAATAATCTTGCTGCTCGAATCGACTAAACAGGTCGTTACAAACAATTCACTTTATCAATTCAAGGTTTTCATGAAATTGGGGAATTACATGGGTCCATGGGAAGCTTGAGTGAATAACAAGAATTAACCATCAAGGTATACTTAAACAACATTAATTGACCATAATTCATCATCACAATTGTTCCTTAATTTCTATTTTAAAAGAAGATCGATGTATAAAAGAAACCCTAGTTTTGGGGGATTTAGAAATCATCTTTTGGATGGACCTCTTTGGGGAAGGGAGTGGCAAGACTATAAGAAACCATACCTTAAGGATGATTAGCCACCAATTTGAGTAGAACTTTGGAGATTTGAGTCTTATTCTTGAACTTCAAAGTGTCTTCAATAGAGGGTGATGAAGAGAAAGAATGTAGAGAGAAGTGGGAGTAATTGGGTTTCAATTTGTCTTTGAGTTTTGAAGTGGGAAATATGTGATAATTGACCTAAAATCAATATATAGTCAACCCCAAAATACCCAAACTATCGAGGCAATAAATTATTCTGCGATTTTTCTCTTTTCTAAGAAATTTAGAATAATCCCCTGAATTAGAATAATCATTGTCTAGCCCGAGTCAATCTAATGATTCACAATCCAACTCATTCTCATTAATTCAACACCATAACCCACATATTCCCAGGATACACCTAGACACTCACGGAATTATTTCTCAAGTGCAAGAAACGTCCAGATCTTTCTTACGAATTACCTCTTACATTATCTAGACCCTTACATCAAACTTAGTCGAGGCCTTCTTTTCCCAACATGTTTCACGATACTTAGTAGCTACAACTTGCATAGTTTCGATTAATTTAGTCAGCATATTGCATATATCAGAATTCAGACCCACGCTTATTGTGCATATGATCATATCATCACTTCCAAGCAAATACAACTCATATTAACCATTAATTCAGGCAACAAGGAACACACATTGACAGTTTTCAAGTAACAACTCAGAATAAAGCCTGATTTCTAAATTAGTTTGTTCTATATATGACCATTGTCGATTTTCCAGTACAAGAGCAAAAATGTGAATGGATGCACCCTGCAACTGGTCAAAAGATCATTTATTCGAGGCAGTGGATACTTGTTCTAAATAATAACCCTATTCAACCGTCGGTAGTCTATACACATACTCTCTTGTTAATGATGGTGTTACCACTTTTGTTACTCTAGTTTGGAAAATAGAATGAAAGAGGAAAGATACCAGTTTATCTCACCCAGATACAAATTGGATCCAAGTCATAACTCGAAGGAGTAGAAATATGAGGGTTTTTCCTAAAGTCCTATAGCCTCTCAAAGAAAATTACGGACGTTTTCGTACCGTTCCGCAAGACTCTACTAGACTCGTTTTGGTAAAATGAGATCAACAAACCTAGGGCTCTACTACCAACTTTGTCACGACCCAAACCGCCATTATTGTTACCCACACTAACCCTGCGGTGAGAGATCTATTACTTAAACCCAAACCCACAAATTTAAACCATGAAAGCGAGTTTAAGTAACTAAATAATAAAGATCTTCTGAACTTCAACAAAAGCCTAACAATAAAACTAATATTGCAGAACTAATGCCTAGTTAATGAAAATCAATGTACCAAAACAACTAAACATAGAACTCAAGTCTAAATAAGAAAGGGATACAACCCCAAACTAATGAACTATTAACTAACTAGAAAAGTCTAAGTCTAAAATATGAACATAGACGAAATGATAACTCATGATAGCCCAAAAGAACTGACTCACCCTTGAATTCGAACGAGATCACTGATATTGTAGACAAGGTTTGTCAATAGCCGCCTGAATATGCCTTGTACTAAACAAATAACAGCAAGTGAAGTATCAGTACACAACCACAGTGTACTGGTAGGATCACACAGCTATCTCACTAAGTGCAACTTATATAAGTCATCACAACAATATAATCACATGCACATTCCCAACATATACAAAACCACATACAATTTCACAATTCTCAAGATACAATTATGTCAAGTAGTTGGTCCTCTCATAGAACCCAAACCTACACTATTAGCATACTGAAATGTAGTACCTGATCCAATATTATGCCGGAATGTGGAAATCGATCCCATTTTTATGTCGAAATATGGTAACCGACCCAATATGTTATGTTGAAACATGACAACTGATCCTTTCAACACACCACAATCACAAGCACAAGTACATTCTCAATGTCATACTGTCAAGAAATGATTCATGACATATAGGTATTCCTTCCTATTCATTTATAGCAAGTGTGATGAACAATGCAACGTTCACATATATGCATACATCATAATGAAGCAAGATCCAACATATATATCACAAGCATAAAATCAAAACCATCACCTACCTCGAATTCAAGCTTGAATCCCCTAAGACATTTGAATCTTCCTTTTTCGGATTCTTTTCGCTTGTTATAGGTCTAGAAACAACAATTTGTACGCAAAAATCAACAATCAAAGGTTTAATTATCCGGATTATAACGAACTCAATAACCTTAGACTAAACCGATGATCCCCATATAAAAATTTCCCACCATAATTCCTATATCAAAACCCTTCACCATCTATAATTACCAAAGCAACTAAGTACTACGGATCGAAACATGGATCCGAGGAGTAAAAACCTTACCTATAGCCTTAAGAATGGTAAAAAACCATCAAGAACACATATGGAGTCATTTTTAAGCTCTCAAAGTGTAGAACTAAACATTTTTGGGGTTTATTTACGATTTTAAATTGCGTCTGGCGCACCACAATGACCCTTAACCCGCTACAATGGCCTCTCCTTGGCGACATAATTCACCACCAAAGACGGCTTGAACGAAATAGTGAGATATTTTAATAAATCCAATACCCCGATTTCACAACTTACCTTCAATCAACGAAACTCAAAAACTACACGTTCATGCTAAAATCGATCTCGAGAGTTGTGCTCATCCAAATTCAATTTCATAAAGTCGTACATGTTTCTTAATGTTTTAGCTATCCATTCATGTAATCAAATTCATTAATAGATCGATCATTTGGTGTACCTAATTTCCTTAGACCTCACCGACTTTGTTTTTGTCGAAATCTAGACTAGGCTAGGAAATCTCAAGTTAGTGCGAAAAAGTTTTTGGCCCCAATTTTTCTCCTATTGCCTTTTCGTTAAGGATGGAAATCAGGTTGTTACAGAAGCTTCGTACTTCATGACCTCATTAAGACTATAAATAAATTATTATATTTGAATATTCAAATATTAGATATTTGGTATTTTCATATATATTTAACTTGAAAGATTGTAAAATTCTTGCTCTTTAGTGATCTTTATCTTTTACTTTGGTTTAATTGGCTTCTCAATATTGAATGATTTTTTAAGATTTGTCAATTATCACTTTCTCTGTTGTCTGGTACATGTACATGGAAACTATAAGATACTCAATTTGATAGTCTATTGTTCATTATTTAACAAATAGTTTTCATTGTTTTTCCATGTCATTGTCCATAAACACCCATTAATATGCCATAATAAATTTATCATGTGAAACACATCAGCCCATTGTATTCTCAAACATGTGTTCCTTGATTATTTTAGAGCTACTAAATCATAAAAAGATCTCATTAAATTTTTAAAAACTTTTTAAATCATATTTAAAAAATCGTGATCATTGTGGATTATATTATTTTTGAAAAACAATAGAACAAGTAAAGAATTATGAACAAACCAAGTCACATATTTGTTATTCAGAAGGACACCAACTAGGGTATAATATAGAAAATAGAAACAATTAGGGTTTAGGGTTTAGGGTTTAGGGTACAAGTAATTAGGAGAATCAAGAATGGTTACAAATAGTAATAGTTTTAATAATTGAAACATTTAAAATTTTTGAATAAAGAATGTGAAAGGTTAAAAACAATATGTGAAAAACACGTGATAACATCTATTGATTTATCTATATCTTGTTGGGTTCAGAAATGATTAAGGCATCATACAGAAGCTTACAATTGCAAATCAAGACGTTGATAAATCATACAACAAAAACTTATACTAAAAGTCAAAATATTACTATATGATTTGGCCAATTGGCCTGCATATCTAAAAATTAATAAAAAGACATTAAAACTGTTGAGAGTAAAATCATAATAAACAAGACTTTCTAAACGACTATATTGTGAATTCTATTATGTTGTTGGTATGAGAAGAGGGGTGTCATGACCCAAAAATGGATGTGATGGCACTCGTCTTATCCCACCAAGACAAGTCATCCTAAAACCCAACATCTAATAAAGTGCGGAAATAAAATAAAAGTCCAAATAAAAATTACTATTACGAAAGCAAGTCAACTTAATTCAATCCTCAAAACCTGGTTGTCATGTGCAGAAGCCTCTAATGTAAATAATATAATTGAAATAATATACTCAAGTATCAAATGACATTGTCTTTCTAGTAAAAACGAAATCATAAACAAGACTAAAAAGGTCTGCTGAGATGACAACATCTACCTCAAAATCTCCATAGAAAGCCTCGGAAATGAAGAGAATAGGAGGTATCATGAAGATCTGGGCTCGTAACCTACAAAAATTTGTAGAAACAAGAGGTGCGTACCAAATCAGACGGTACCCAACAAGAAAATCTCTAAACACGAGCTAAGAGAACAGAATATGGGTACTCCTTACACCCTATATGAAACTCCAGACTACCACTTGCATAGAACCAGCTCAACCTAATAGTTCACAGTTCACAGAGGACACAACTCAATAACAACACTCTAACAAATTACGTACTCACAATAACAACTCAATATTCATCACTCACAAGATCAGCAAATCCAAGTTCAAAATCATTAATGATTAAAATGTGCAATGTCATGAAATGCAATGTCAAGTATCCATCGCGGCGCTCGATACATCCCTCGAAATATAGTATCCATCGCAGTGTGCGATACATCACTCGAAATGGTACATCCTCTTATCATATAACACTTATCACAATCATGTCTCAAAACCAATGATATGTTCAAACAAATAATGATGAGATAACCATTTTGATAATAAGGCACAATTCACAACAATGCAATTGTGATACAACATCAACAATATGCAATAAGCCTTCAAATCATTCTACAAGATCCCACACCAACAATTAATCACATCACCTTTTTATTACCATTTTTCCATGATTAGAATTATTCAACATAGACAAGTCAATCCATCACCAATTTTCATTACTCCCCACAAAGAAATACACGAATTCCATACACATAACAAGAGTTTAGCAATCTATTTGCCTCAATTAATCAACAATTCACTCCGGGACTTGAGACTCCCCTTTTTGTTGAACTTCCAAATCTATTCAAGTACATAAATACAATAAGATTTCTAAACTAAAAACACCCATATTAGTATAGGTTTCTAAGTTTCACGCCTAGGATTAAGCTTCAACTTCTCCAATATCACAATTCTACCAATATTTATGTAATACAATATATTCAATACTTCATTTTATACAAAAGACAATTCCAACACCATTTTATCTTAAAAGATAATTATATTATATATCGATCCTCAATTTATATCTTATGCTTATCCCATAACCATTGATAACATATAGTAATTCCTAAAATAAAAATGATAACACACAAAAAGATTATAATTATAACACTAATAATGCTTGCACTGTTTCTTGTCCCCCTAAATCTCAAAGCGCCGAGGCATACAACAACGTCATATGGCTTAACCACTGTCAACCTTCACTTTCTTATAACTACAACACTAATATAATAATAATAAATATGGTTAGTATTATTAGGAAATTCAATAAATCCTTAAAATTTCTCATGGGACCCACGTTGATAACTAAACAGTTTTCATTCATTCCATCTTGTGGTTTGCCTTATTAATGACAAAAATTTTGTCCCTTTTTCCTTTTTCAATGTACCAACAGTACCCTTCTAATTCTAAATAATCAATCACCCAACTAGTCAAATTATTCACCGAATACTCACTAACAAACTGAGTCCAAATTTATCCTAATTTACAACCAATCACGTGATTTGTTATTTAACTTTTAAGACCCAATTGGCAACCATTACTTATCATTATACATATATCCAATTATATATATATATATATATATATATATATATATATTATTTTATGTATTTACATGTGTGCAGCAATTAAGGAAAGCCTAGAGCAATTAATGTAGGCAGAAGAAATTTACCTGGAGCAGTTCGTAAGCCGCAATGCAAAAAACCTTCGCCCTTTTCTTCTTTTCCTTTTTATTTTTTTTCTAAATTAATTATGTACTAAAAGTGATAAATTTTACTCACTTATTTTATCAAATATAGGCTAAATTGTATAGGGCCTTAAATAAATTACCACTTTAGCCATTAACTATTGATTAAGTCATTTATCTACGATTACCCATCAATTAATTAACTCACGTTAAACGAATAACGCAAATTTCCATAAATGACCTTCCGGTCATTACATTATCCACCACTAAAAAATCATGTTCGTCCTCCAACATAAGGGGAAAGAAAGTACTTGAAGCTTAAAAAAGCTGAGGATATTTGGCACTCATGTTAGACTTCGTCTCTTAAGTTGCCTTTCCCACTTAATGGTGCTTACACTGCACCTTCACTCAAGCAATCTCCTTGGTCCTAAGCTTTCAATCCTCTCTATCCAATATAGATATAGTCTTTTCCTCAAATGTCAACTCTGGTCCCAGCTCCACAAAATCGAGTGAAAGCACATGAGATTCATCTGTAATATACTTCCGAAGCATGGAGACATGGAAAATAGGATGAACTACGGACGAACTAGGTAGCAAGGCCAACTTATAGTCCACCTATCCCACTTGACTCAAAATCTCAAAAGTTCCATTGAATTTAGTGCTAAGTTTGCCTTTTTGTCGAACTGCATCACACCCTTCATGGGGACTCTCAAGCCAAACATGATCGCCCTCCATAAACACTAAGGCTCTAACTCTCTAGCTACATAACTCTACTGTCGACTCTGGGCTGTCAACAGTCTATACTGAATCACACAAACTTGCTCCATAGCATCTCTAAGCAGTTTGTATCCAAAGAGTCCATCTCTGCCGAATCAAACCAAACGATCAGAGATCTACACCTTCTGGCATACAATGCCTTAAATGGGGCCATATGAATATAAGAATGATATCTATTATTGAAGGCAAACTCTGCTAAAGGCAAATGTCAATCCTATCTAGCATCAAAATCGACCATATAAGCTCAAAGCATGTCTTCCATTGCCTGAATCGTCCGCTTAGACTAACCATATGTCTGAGGGTGAAAGGCTGTATTCATATCTAACTAAGTACCCAAACCATGTTGTAATGCCTTCCAGAAGTAAGATGTGAATAGTGAACCTCGATCTGATATAATAGAAACCAAAACCGCATATAGTCGCACAATCTGACTAATATATAGCTTAGCTAACTTCTCTGTCGTATATTTCACTCGAACCGAAATGAAGTGGGAAGACTTGGTCAGCCTATTAACAATAACCCAAATGGAGTCATAACCACCCACAGTGGTAGGCAAACCCACAACAAAGTCCATAGTGATCCGCTCCCACTTTCAAGTAGGAATGGGCATCCTCTATGATATACTACCGGGACGCTGGTGCTCACAGTTGACTTGTTGGCAAGTCAAGCACCTAGAAACAAAGTCTGAAATATCCCTATTCATCGCATACATCAGTAATGCTGACTCAGATCACGATACATCTTCGGCACTCCTAGATGGATGGAATATCGAGAACAATAGGCCTCCTAAAGAATCAATCTAGTCAACTCGCCCGTCTTGGGCACATAAATGCTGCCTTCGATCATCAAGGCACCATTAGAATCAAGGACAACCTCCTTGGATTCCCCTCTCAATACTTTGTATCGAATAAGGCAAAACTTCTCATCTTCGAACTGGTGTGCACGAATCTACTCGACTTAAGAAGACCGAGCCTCAATTAAAGCAATCATCCCATCACTCTCCTCTGAAATTTGCAACCGTACAAGATTTTTAGCTAACATCTGATCATCTCTAGCCAATGGTCTCTCCTTAATACTAAGTGTAGCAAGACTCCCCATTCGAGAAGTCTTCATACTCAGAGCATAAGCCAACAACATTGGCATTCCCCGGATGATATAGAATGGTCACATCATAGTCCTTCAACAACTTTAGCCATCTACACTACCTTAAACTCAGATCCCTCTAACTAAAGATATACTGAAGACTCTGATAATTAGTAAAGCTCTTACAATAACCCCCTACAAATAATGATGCCATAACTTCTGTACAAATACCACAACCGCCAACTCTAGTTCTTCTCATGGTACTTCAACTCCTGCATCAATATACCACCCTTCTGCATCAATACAGTTTCCCCTTCTGCATCAATACACCACCCAATCCAACTCCTGAAACATCACAATACACAATAAAATCTACACCCTCCTCAGGTAGAGTCATTATAGGAGCTGAAGTCAACCAAGTCTTGAGCATTTGAAAGCTCTCCTCGCACTCATCTGACCACTAAAAATCCACACACTGTCCAGTCAATATAGTCAATGGTGCTGTAATAGTAGAGAAACTTTGAACAAATCATCGATAATAGCATGCCAATCCCATAAAACTCCGAATCTCAATAGGTGAAGTAGGTCGCATCTAACCTCTAACTGCCTCAATCTTTGTTGGATCTACTCTAATACCCTCCCTGGACACCACGTATCCGAAGAATGCCATAAAACTAAGCCACAACTCACACTTTCAGAACTTGACATGCAATATCTCTTCTTTCAACCTCTAAAGTACAATCCTCAAGTGTCCGACATGGTCCTCCTCAATCCTGGAGTAAACAAAAATGTCATTGTTGAAAACAATCACAAAAGAATGATGGTATGGTCGAAATACCCTGTTCATCAACTCTATGAATGCTGAGGGGGCATTAGTCAACTCAAAGGACATCATTAGGAACTCATAATGCCTATACCGAGTCCGAAAAGTTTTCTTAGGGATATATGATGCCCTAATATTCAACTGATGATACCCAGATGTCAAATCAATCTTACAGAACAATGATGTCCTCTTTAGCTGATCAAATAAGTCATTAATATGCGGAAGAGGATACTTATTCTTCATTGTTACTTTGCTTAACTGTCCGTAGTCAATGCACATCATCATAGTCCTATCCTTCTTCTTCATAAACAACACAGGGGTAACCCAAGGTGACCAATATTCATGTAATACAATATATCCAATACCTAATTTTATACAAAAAGACAATTCCAACACCATTTTGTCTGAAAAGACAATTATGATATATTTTGATCCTTAATTTACATCTTATGCCTAACCCATAACCACTGACAACATATAGTAATTCCTAAAATAAAATTGATAACACACAAAAAGAATATAATAATAACACTAATAATGCTAGTACTGTTTCTTATCCCCCTAAATCTCAAAGCAAGGAGACATACAACAACACATATGGCTTGACCACTGCCAACTTTCAGTTTCTTATAACTATAACACTAATATATAATAATAATAAATATGGTTAGTGCTCTTAAGAAATTCAATGAATCCTCAAAATTTCTCCGGGGACCCACATTGACAACTAAACATTTTTTATTCATTCCATCTTGCTGTTTGCCCCATTAATGACAAATATTTTCTCCCTTTTCTTTTACTTTTTCAATGTACCAACAGTACTCTTATAATTCTCAATAATCAATCACCCAACTAGTGACATTACTCACTGAATACTCACTAACAAACTTATTACAAAATTATCCCAATTTACAATCAATCACGTGATTTGTTATTTAACTTTTAAGACCGAAATTGGCAATCATTACTTATCATTATACATATATCCAATTACATATATAATATTCTTATATATATACATATGTGTGCAACAATTAAGGAAAGCCTAGAGCAATTAATGCAGGGAGAAGAAATTTACTTGGAGCAGTTTGTCGCTATGCCAAAACCCCTTCGCCCTTTTCTTCTTTTCCTTTTTATTTTTTTTTTCAGAATAAATTATTTACTAAAAGTGATAAACTTTACTTATTTTATTAAATATATACTAAATGGTATAGGACTTTAAATAAATTATCACTTTAGCCCATCAACTATCAATTAAGTTGTTTATCTACGATTACGCATCAATTAATTAACTCACCTTAAATGAATAGTTCAAATTTTCAAAAAGACCTTCCGGGTGATAACAAGGGGTGTTGAATTTATAGAGTTCCAAACTTTTCTCCAAGGAAAGAATAACTTAAATATGGAAGAGAATTATATTTTCCTTTCTGAAAAAATAAAAATATTTATGATAATATTCACTTTATACTAGGAAAAAGTAAAGCTCAAATAAGGTAACAAAATTAGGGAAAAACCCTAACATATCTATCTATGTATCAGCTTCCATATATGTCTATTTATATCTATTTATCTATCTAAACTACCTTGGAATCATGAGCTTTCTAACTTAAATATTAAATTATTACAATTCCCCAACTTAAAACATCCAATTTAGTATATCTTATATTATGTTATATTATATTATATTTATATAACTATATATTTTATGAAATTTATTAAAAACATACACTCTTTCACATTGAAGGGTTAAGAATTTTTCAAAAAGTTCACTTTTTTAAAAGGTTGTGACTTAGTGACTCCTTCTTCGAGTTGTGATCTATTCAAATGGTTATGACTTTTAGGAAGGATTGCAACTATTTCAAAGGATTGTTACTTTCCAAAGAGTTAGCAACCTTTTTAGTGGATTTATGACTTTTCTGAAGAGTAGTATCTTTTCTGATAAGGAAAAATAAGCATATGTTCTTACTACCTTTGTTGGTTACGTATAGAGGAGTTTTCTCAAATTTTAAAACTATAAATTTTATTAAGTTTTATATTCTTTTTCTTCCTCTTAAAACACTCAATTTAGTATATATTATATATTTGCTTATATTCTCTCTCTCTCTCTCTCTCTCTCTCTCTATATATATATATATATATATACATATATATATATATATAGGAGAGGTAATAGCGTCTACATGTCAATCAGAAAAAATAGTATTTTTAAAAAAATTAAAATAATAAAATTGTATTTAAAAAAAATGCACGTGTATTAGTGTTACTTATTTCAAAATTAGTGGATCAATTTAAAAGTTTCCTAATTTTGTGGAACTATCAAATATTATCAATATCTCAATTTAAAAAATATTGTTATATCTATCTCTTTCTCTCTCTATATATAGAGATAGATAGATATTGGGTAGAATCAAACAAAATATGACAAAAATATAAGGAAAACATAGTAGAAAGAAGGGAATGATATAAATGTATAAAACAATACAAGATCCAACCCCACAACCTGATGGACGATGGTATTATAAACCTACTAAAAAGAGTACAAGTTACAAAATAACCAAAAGAAGTACAAACTTCTCTCGAATAAAAAAGACTAGCCAAAACTTTATATAAAATGAAATGAGTCAACTAGGACACCATTAGATCCTCTCAATCTCTGGATGTCCTCGCAAAATCCTAAATCAATATTGTTGGACTGCGCTCGAATCTGCATAAGGAAAACAAATCGATAGTGTAACATGTTACCAAAAGAACATGTACCAAGTAAGAATTATAGGTCGACTGAGTTTGGAAAGTAAAAAACGTAACAAGCAGTGAGGAAATAAATGGTAACTAAAGGTTAGTTAAACGAAATAGTAACAGAAAGCCTAGCTATACATCTAGCAAATCAAGAAGGAAAGAAGCAGTAAAATAAAATATCTATCTAAACCTATGCTGCCCCCATAAGCTTAGAAGGTACTATTGTACACAATTAAAAGGAAAATAACTAAACCAAACCCCAAGAAGCTCGATGTGTACATAGAAGAGATAAT
Source organism: Solanum pennellii (assembly GCF_001406875.1). Classification (NCBI taxonomy): domain Eukaryota; kingdom Viridiplantae; phylum Streptophyta; class Magnoliopsida; order Solanales; family Solanaceae; genus Solanum; species Solanum pennellii. The sequence continues at coordinate 45,349,528 of NC_028647.1, read as the reverse complement.
CTTATCCCTAGGTACAACTAAGTATAATACATAATAGAAATGACTGACCCCATACCTAAACCTCGGTGAAGAAAACCCGAAGAACCTTATAGAATCCAAAAGTCAAGACTCAAACCCAAATAGTAGAAGTGTGCTCAGACTCAAACTGTGGCTACTAGAAATGCATCTGGACTTTAACTATGGCTAATAAAGATATGCTCATACCTCAAACTATGGATAATACAAGAAATCAAAAATCACTAACTCACCATCAAATGAAAAGATACTATAGAACAAAACATTCATTAAATTTAGAAAGGACCAACTATGCTCGAAACCCATGACCAGTCCAATACAATCAATAAGGCCCAAAATCACAACTGGGGCACGCCAAAGCCATAATATAAGGAAGTTATAGATGAAAGTCCGTTAAGAGATGAGTCGTCACCTAGCTAAAAATTTATACTACCGGATCTAAGTCTACTATATCAATCAACAGGGAGATGAAACCATCTAAATTGATATCATACGATTTCTAAGGCTTAACGACTTTGGACAATAATAGTTCTAAGGAAATCACAATCCTTTAAGTCACATATAACAATGCAAAAGGCATATAGTTACAACATGGCGTAATATAACAACCCAAACAAGGTAGACATGCATAATTTATCAAAATTACTCAAAAAGAAGGCTAATGTAGGATTTCTAACAGCTAAACATAGAACATCTAAGAAGCCTCCCAAATCTAGCTAAATATCACATAAATGACAACACAAGATCAATATAAGATCAATACGACATAGTCTACATTAAAGTTGATTAGGTGCACTTCAAAACAAGCTTAATTAGAGCTTTACCCTTCTGACATGCCTCAAATCATTGACACACTATCAAATAAATGATCACTACATCAATACAAATGTTTGACACCCAAAAAACAATAATTCTATGATAATTCAGAAATTGAAAATCGAGATAGGAGAGGAAAAAGTTCATTTTGACACTGAGGTATTGGTCTATAAGTCCAACCTATAGATTATAGGAAGCCCAACGACCTGTAGGAAGGAACTCGTGAGACTTTGTTTGAGTTTTTTAAATTTCAAGTCTTTGATGTTTCGCATATGAGTAAATATGACAATTTATATGGTGGTCTACGGGCAGTAGGAGTAATCCAAACTTAGTAAAATTTTGGAGTTTAATTTGGGTTCAACAAATTGGCCCTACGAGCCGTAGAAAGGACTATGTCCCATATGAAAATTTTGTTGGAACAATTTAGTATTTAGGGTCCTAATAAGGTTTTTTTAACCAAGATGGTCCATAGAAAGTCCTACGGACCATAGGTCCAAGCCGTAAACTTGTCCGATAACTTTTATGTATGGGTATTTTGGTCTTTTCCTACCTAATTAACCCCTAAACTAGGTCGGTTTGATCTTATAAGTACCTCTATAACCGTTTTTACTCATAAGACCAAGCCTAAATCTCATCATTCACTCAATTCTTCCAAAATCCCTCAAGTCTTCTCTCTTAAATTCTCTTTAGAGCTCTAAGGTGAAGAGACACATTTTCATGCTTAAAGTCCTCATCGTCCTTGTATTCTTAGGGCTCTGATTGTCAAGATATGTGGTATTTGACCAATGGATTCTGATGTATCGCGAATTTAAAATACTTATAATGTTTTGAACATGGATTTTTGCATGTTTCTTAGGCTTTTGTTAGTAGTTTTAATGGTATTTTGTCAATATTTAGAGGGGGAAAATAGGTTTTTGGCAGTGGGAACAAAGAATTCAGTGAGGCAACAACTTTTTGAAGAACTATAAGTCGAGCCACGAGCCATAGTCAGATCTATGAGTCGTATAACTTGATCGTAGATGAGGACTTAAGATTTTGTGAGTTAAATATGGGACCACGGGATCAGACTACAAGCTGTAGATTAACCTACGAGCCATAGGTCCTAGTCATAGGATGATTCAAAAATATTGCGTCCCAATACTTTGGACCATGAGTTGTCATGAACGGGTCATGCTACGGTCAACGAGTTGTAGATCATCTCCAAAGATAGAGTCTATGTGCATTTTAAAGAAGTTGTTTTCTACGAGGAGGGTCTACGAACTATAGTTTGACCTATGAGCCGTAAACTAGCAACTGTAGATGAGACCGCTGAATCCTATTTTTCCTATATTTTCTTAACATAATTTATTTAGGATCAGACATCTACAAATAGTTGTTTTTATTTATTTTTGAGTTAGAATTGACTTTGTGAGTTTTGGTATTGAGAATTAACTTGTGAGGCACTTTTCGAATTTAATTTTTGAATAGTTGGTTTATACTCCATCTTTTGTTCATAAATTCAAGATTCCAAATTTTAACTATTTTAACTCTAAGTTTATGATATAACACCATTCATATGAATTGTGATAACCCAATCATGAGTATTTAAATCCACAACTATGGTTGTGGGAGCCATGAGGAATTAACAATGTAGACCTAATAACTAACAACTAGTAACTCTTGAATAGTGTCTATGCATGTATTATTAATCTCTTCGCTTTGATTTATTTTTAATGGAGGCCTACAGTAGAACTAACCTTATTCCTACTTACCTGATTAAGGAGTAACAAATGGGAAAAGAGATTAAACAACAAAAATTTGACGACTACAATGATCATCTAATCACTTGATCTAAATAAGGGGATAACTAATCTGGGGTCAAATGTAAGGGATGGTAAAAAATACACCCACAGACAAACTAAGTTGCAAGGTAAAATTCACTTATTTGGGTGACTATCCACTCATGATATATATATTGCCGACTTCACATAATAGACACAAGACAAGGTTACTACTATAAGGTTTACTACGTTATGAATTTGTGGAGAATACAAACCCCACAGTTTCATCTTCTATTATTCTATAAAACATTAAATATTGCTAACTTGGTTGCCAAATCAATCAATCAAGTTTTTTGGTTTTACAAAACCCCCTTTTACCGAAATAACTTAAGAAAAAATACGATCATTAATTAATTAGGCTAAGTCTAGTACTCATTTCTTGTGAGATCGATCCTAACCTCTATTAGGTTCTTTATTTGAACAATAATCATTTATACTTCTTTAGGGAGGTGGAATTTGGTGTATTAATTTTTGGGGT
>NC_028647.1:45328655-45343086 GCF_001406875.1 Solanum pennellii | reverse complement strand
TATATATATATATATATATATATGTATGTATATATATATATATATAACAATTGGGCATAGCCCATATATCAATACCGGTAAAGTCACCACATATAGGCTATACAATCATAGTACTCAAATAAAAGAGAATGAAAAAAGTGTCTTTAAGACTAATCAACATCCAATGGTAGAAAGTGTCATTGTCCTCGGAGTGGTGAGGACCTACCCAACTTGGATAATGAGGATCCAAGTCTTCTTCAAATGTCGTCACAAATCCTTCATTGACCGGAATCTAAGATGTTGGCGAAAAAGGGAGAAACAGGGTTAGCACATCACTTGCACAAAGTATAGGACCATATGCATATACAACATAGAAATCATGCTAAAAAGGGACATTTCATTAAAGCATGTTATTTTACTTTGAAAAGCATTATAAACATTCAAGAACTAATACAAGTCAATAGCACATCTTTATTAAGTCAAGACCATGTTCATCACAAGACCAACAATACTAAGTCTAGTCAAGTCCATATGCATTTCAACATAATTAAACACATAATCAAGACAACCCTATCATCAAGTTATAAATTCAACAAGCATGTATAGGAATTCATAACATCATAACGAAAGCAAGACCGCCACTCATACACCCCTATTAAGTCCACTAGTACAATGACCAAGTAAGTCCCCATAACCTCACTCAACCAAGTAAACTCAACAAGAACCATAAGCAATGCCGACTTTGCATATTATATCATTAAGAGTAAACATCATCATAATTTAGCAATAAAGACTAACCACATGTTAATAAGTGAAATCAACATCACATAATGTCATTAACATGCAAGATCAACATATACATATCATTTACATTTATAAACATGTAATTATATAGGAACATCCTTCGAAGTCCCTTCAAGGCTAACTAGTGCAATGTATAGGTAGAGTCCGATACCCCTACCTAGAGTAAGCCAAACACCTCAAGTCATCCTAGTTAGAGTCCACTTTATTACTACATTTTACTTTCGGAAACATCTTGTCTTAACCAACTTAGACCACATGAGCCAATGTGGAATCCGGTGTCAAGAACCCTACACTGAAGGAAGGTGGACTACAGGTAGTAACAAACCATGAACATAGTATCTATGTGGATCCATTAACTAGTATTCCTATGGGGCAAGATAGTTGAAGAACTAGGAGATATAGTTTGTGACCATCTTTATGATACATGCATTATAGTCTCCAATCTCATGTGTAAATTAGTGATTCTACCCTTCCAATGTGGGAAGGGACACTCCTCACTCTAGGTCACTCGGTGCTAAGCTAGAGTCCCTTTTGAAATGTCTTTCATTAATAATCATAACTTAGTTTAGGTCATAAGGTATACCCTTTATATAGTCATAGTCATAGTTCAATAGGAATTTGCATGAGAACATCTTTCATTAAAACCCTCATGTGTGAGATTAGCACATTAACATCATTATATCATAGTAAGGCACATAGGTACTTCATCACCAACCTTATATCAATACATCTTAAGCATAATCTCACAACCACATAATTTAATACATTTCAATTCAACATCTTACCAACCCTAATCAATATTATAATAAGGTATACTTCAATATAACTTCATCACTAAACACAAGTAATCATAATTGAAGTAAAGAATTGAAATCACAAGACTTACCCCAATCTCCTTCACAAGTCATTATCATAGTCTTACCATCAACCATCCAATTCAACCCAAAAATGGGTGTAATATCATCATTCAATAGTAACTAACACAATAATGAAGTCAATTGAATCACTACACAACAATTTATCACTAGTTCATAGCCTAGGGTTAGGGACTTAGGTCAAATTCGTGATCTACTTCACAACCTAGGTTAATTAATAAAGAACTAGCATAATTAAATTACAATACATCATAGTAGACTTATAATTATCTAAAGAAATCATAAACAAAGCCAATTAGAGGATCAATTTCGTAGTAGAAGAAAACCCATCTAAAACACTTCTTTTTGAAATCAATTTTGAGAGAATCCTTTGGGGAAAGAATCCCAAATGTGAAAGAAATTCCATACCTTACTAATTGATGAAGTTTTATGGAGAAAAAGCCCTTCTTGCATCCCTTATACCTTGACCTAGATTTCAATGGAGTTCTTCCTTTTTGGGAGAGAGAAAGAAGAGAGAAGGAAGAGCAATTGGGTTTTGGGAATTATGAGAGTTGGATTTAGTTTAATTAGGTTTGGGGTATTTATAGAAGTCATTAACTAAATTAATTAGGCCTCCCTTAACCCCCAAATAATTAACTAACCACTTAATTAACTAATTGAATTAATTAAAACGAAACAACAACACAGGGACCTGACCTATGAGACCCCGACTGACGGGTCGTAGGTCAGTCTTTGCCTTTTCCCCCTTCCGTCCTGCACACCCGTCGTTGGTGTCAAAGACTGGTCCAAATGGACCATTAGTAAAAATGGCTAAATTTTTGTCTACGGAGGCATCGATGCCCCGTCGATCCATCCACGCCTCATCGCCTGCAGTCCGTTGATGGACACTGCCTCATGACAAGTTTTTGCCAAATTGCAAGGGTCCTCCTCAAGGACCCTTTGGTTGGTCCTTCGGGAGTCATACCCGGACGTTTCGACTATAAATCAACTCTAATATGTGTTAGACACCTTACCACCAAATTTCATTGAATTCGAACTCCTAAAACCTAGTCAAATAGGCTAAGGCACACTAACACCTATTTGAACTAGTTTCCGGACGTCATGGACGTTCCTTAACGTTTTGATTCTAAAACTTCCTAAATGACTTGATACATTATGATTGAGTTTAAAATAGTGTTACAAATCTTAGACTCTCATGTTAGGCTCTAGATTAAGTTTTAGACTTCCGGAGTATTACAGCCACAATGACTCCTCCCACACTTCGAGCATGTAGACTTGGGAAAAGGAGACCCACTACCCTTCTCTTTGTCAAGCCTAGGGGTGTTGGAAGAGTCTTGTCCCTCAGACTTAGCATTGGAAAAGTTTCCATCATTGGTTCTATCTCTCTTCACAAGCTTTCGCTCCTCAATTTGTTTGGCATGAACCATAAGACTTTAAATATTCATACTAGGGATAAGAATTGCCGAACGACACTCATTCTCTACCAAGTTAGACACTCCCATCACAAATTTATTCATTCTATCCCTAGAGTCCGCCAAATAAGATGGATGGAGCATACTTGGGTAGTTGAGTGAACTTAAAAAGAAAAAAACTTCTTAACACTCAACCCCCCTCCCCCGCGCTTAATATTTATGAACTCTTGCATATTTTGTTCCTTCAATTCTAAGGTAAAAAACCTATCTAGGAATGGTTCCTTAAACCCTTCCCACTCTATTGGGCCTACTTTTACCGACGTATTGTCTATCCATTGCTCATACCATATTTGTGTTACATCTTTCAATTAGTAAGCGGCTAGTTCCTCTTTCTCAATCGAAGTTAATCCCATGATAGCAAGCACCTTATACACCTCATATATGAAACATTGAGGGTATTCCTCCACCTTGGAGCCATAAAACTCTTGAGGTTTCATCCTCAAAACTCCCTCACCCTCAAAGTAGTTAAATTCACAATATTAGCCGGATCAATTACTTTCCTATTAGCTTGGGCTTGATTTATTACGACTTGAACTTGAGCCGTCCGGGCTTGAGTCAATGCTAGAAAAGTTGTCCTTATCTCTTTATTTGTCATGGTCGGAGGATTAACTGGACTTGATTGTCTTGAGGAACTTGAGAAGAAACCTCTTGATCCATATTTCCTTCATCTTTGCTCCTAGAATTAGCCTTAGTATTTGCCATAACCTGAAAATCATAGGGCAAACGTTAGAAATGAAGAACCTACTAGAGCAAAACTTCTATGACACGACTTAGAGAATAAAAAAGTAAGGTTTCTTAAGCATCAAATAGCCTCCTATTCATAAAATGTGGCGCTTTTAACATTTATGAACAACACTCTACGAGATGTGTTTTAAGACATCCTAAAATTATCCCAAAACCATATGCTTTAATACCAAGTTTGTTACGACCTAGGGTTACCCCTAGAAGTAACATGGCGTACTTGAACCAAAAGGGGTCTCATACAATTCCTTAGAATAATCATAATATAAGAGAACAGAAAATACGGAGAAATTTAAAACTTTTACAATTGAAGTCATTTTCATAAAGTCAAGCAGAAGCCTTTCTATAACATTCGTCTCAAACCATCTATTAAACTCTTGAAAAAAAGTAATTGGGACGCAACCCATACAAAGTCTAAAACATAAAGAAAAGACATAAGAAAAAATTGTCAGGCTTGTCCTCGAAGCTATGAGGAATCACAAGATGTTTAACTCCTTCTAGAACCTTAGCAACCTAGCCTCCAAGAAACTTCATCTCTGAAACCCTAAATTTGGTTAGAATGTAGGGAATATGTGTTAGTACAAAATGTACCAAGTATGAAAGCTAGCACACTATCATAAGACCATCTCAAAATGGTTAGTCAACATAAGACATAAGAATAAAAGATAATAGCATATTCATAAGCATAATCAACATAGTCATATACCATAATCTCTGACGTAATCATCATATAAACACAAGTCAATATGAGATATACTAAATAAGAATAGGAGATACATAATGTTCATGGCATAGTCTTTACTTAAACTTCCATGGTTACATACACCAACCTTAAGCCTTTAATATTACAAGAGAACTACTTCACAAGCCACCTCCAAGTATACTTGTACAATGCAAGGATAGCATCTTATACTACCATCCAAGATAAGTACCTTTCCTTAGTCATTCTTGGTCATAGTCCACCTTCATATTCAATATTTAGGTCTTCATGTCATCTTCATCATAGTCTATACACATGTCTAATTCTTTAAGCTTTCTACCATAAGGGCACCATACTTCTAGGTAACCTCAAGGCACACTTGTGCAATGCATGAAAGACATCCCATACTACCCTTCGCACTAAGCATAACCTTAAGTTCTTCCTAGTCATATTCACCCTCCCTTGGCCTCATATTAGCTTACACTCATAAGTAAGGGAATCTCTCACCTTTAGTCAATTATATCAAGGAAGGAAACTATGGAACAATCCTATCTTAGCTCATTCTCTTTAGTAACCATAAGTCATACTTGTGCAATGCAATAATAGGATCACATAATACTAATAATGCTAATTATCACCTTTAGGTTCTATTACTAATAATTTTTGGTTTGGAACCTAGTTCCTCTCTTTAGCTTTAAAACATTATGAAGTAATCTCTTAAGCACATATTAGTTCATTATTAGGTTAAACCCTATGAGGTACTATCTTAAGCATGTCTAAGTTCACAATTAGCATGGGGATTCTATGAGATACTTACTTAAGAATGTCTAACTCCATCTATACTTTGAACACTATGATATGATTCTCAAGCATGTCTTAGTTCATTGGATATGAAGATTTCTTCTAAAACCCTTGACTAAACTATGTGAAGGATCCCATATCATGAGACATAAATTTGGGAAAACCCACACTCTACTACGTTGGATTGCCCCTTTAACTTGGATAGTCCTCACGTCAACTAGGTGTGGTTCTTCTTTCAACATGGATACTGAACCCCTCTTGTATGACACTCCTTCTCAAGTTCAATATCCACTTGGAGCCAAGCATACACCCCAATATTTACTTGTTAAACCTTTTTTTAACACCAATGTCTCATGGAAGGATGTACATGGCTGGAAGGATGTACATGGCAATCAATCCATGATCAAGTTATCTCATCACTTATACTTTCAAGCACCTATAAGGTATTTAAGGTGAGCATAGGCCTTTCACCATAGTCCTACCTATTAGACTTCTATACTTCTTTTAGGCTCTACTCTCGAAGCCTTCACATCAATAGTTTTTCATATTAGCTTCACCCTTAAAGTCCTAACTAACATGATCGCAACTCGTACTTTCAATGTTTCTTCTTAAATCTCTTGTTTGCACCTAATCTTAAAGGTTTTCTAGTCATATCCCTCATTACTAGGTGATTCTAATCAAAATTGATCATATAGGTTTAAATTCAACTTTACAAGTCAAGATCAATCATATTCAGTTAGATTAAATTCAATTGATAGTTACATGATCCTAACTTTGATCAATTCCTATTCATGTCATTGGTTTAGGAAGATCATCTTGAACTTCAAATTCACCTCTAATGGCATCAACCATAACAGCACATTCATCAATTTAGATTAGGGTTCAACATAGAATTTACATGAAAGCATCATAATATCACTAAACAAAGCTAATTTAATCATAACTGAATGTTATCCATGTCACATCCCGAGAGCACACCCTAGGAGTTAGGGTATTCTTGGATCGTAACACGGTGTACTTGACCTCTCGGAGGTCTTTTACAAGCCTTTCGTATCATTCATCATATATACACATATGAAAAGTACTGTAGAATTAAAACTTTTCACATTAATATCTTAAAACATCTCTCATATTAAAATCATAGAAACACTAAGTCTCAACATATGCAATTGTTAGACTCAAGAATACTTGGGACACGGCCTATACAATATGAAAATACAAATACTTAGTTTATTACAATACTTTGAAATAAGACATCTAAAGAAAATTATGCCCTCGAGTCAAGTGAGGACATACTTCAAACTTTGCTTGAACGATAACTAGAATCCAAGCTTTCCTTCACGATCCTTCTCACCTTCCACCTACACCTTTAGATATAACAAAATGTATGGAATTAGTACAGACATTTGTACTAAGTATGGCTTAATACATAAAATCATGAAAATGGACAGTTATTAGAAACATGCTCTTTTTGATTAAAACATCATATCATAAGCATAAGAACAACATTTAACACCTTAAAAACACATAAGATAACATTTAAACATTTTTTTCACCTTTAAATGACATTACAGTAAACCTATGTCACTTTACAGTGACTAAATTCCAATGTTACAGTGAATCCATTTAACATGTTACTCTCTCAGTAAAAGCTATCTTAAGACTCACTTAAGTAAGAGAAAGAGAGACCGCCCATACACCCTCTCTATGCACACCTAAATGATCCTTAAGACCACCTATATTGAGATATACACACTTACAATACACCAAACAAACAGACATGAGATCCACCTACCAAAGGTGATTCTAAGGTTCACTTGAGTGAGTTGTGAAGCAACCGCCCATACAATCCATTCACACACACTTAAGAGATCCTTTAGACTACCTAAGATAGAATTATCCTCACCTTATACAACAACATATATATAATATAACATTCTCCTCCCAAAGGTTATCAAAAGATTACTAAAGTAAATTAAGAAGAGAATTTTCATACTTGACCTCTTCAAGATTACCTAATAATCCTTAAGACTACCTAAGTTTGGATCATGTTTACTTAATCAACCAACTTTCCTAACTAGAGTCATTCTTAAGACATATCTAGGTAAGATACGAAGAGACCATTCCTATGCCCCCTTCACACCTTAACTAGACAATCCTTAACTACTCTAGATAAGTACTTATTCATTTAAGATGCTTTCTAACATAAGTCATTAGTTCATTTAAGATATATTCGTCACATAAGGACATTCAAGTAATGGTCTTGAAGAAGACCTAGGGACTCACTCACTAACATTTTCAAAGCTTAATCGTGCAATGTCTAGGTAGCGTCTCATACCACCACCTAATCTTCATAGAACTTCTCCAGTACTAGAGGGTATCCCATATGACGAGAATAGGAAATAACCAACATAGACCATGGTAGCTAAATATGGAATCCAGAGTCATGAACCTACTCCGATGGAAGGTGTTCTACTTTCCTATGTAAAACTTGGACACATCCCATGTAGGCATATGGTTAAGGAATATAAAGGGTTTCTTTCCACTCTAGCCTCATTCTTAACTAGAACTACTTCCCTTTCCATACTCACTCGGTGCTAGCCTTTTTTCTCAAAGAGTAATTCATATTAAGGATCACGTGAAGAGGTTTCATATCTAGTTCGTAACCCAATCACATTCACCCTACCAAAGAGGTCCCTAGGGCTGCCTTTCAATGGCGAAGATGATAGCTTAATGACTTTCCTAAGGATGATTTCATGTTGTCCATCCAACCAACCTTAAGTCCACCATTCATACTAGAAGGATATCATTACGGCATTTGACTTCAAGGATCATAACCATACAACTAGGTTGAAGGCTCCACATAAAAGACCCTCTTAACATCATTCAAGGTCACATGTCATTCATACATACAAGACTAAGAATATCTATCATCCTAAGTCAAGAAGTCACATACTCATTATACATGTATCAAGTAAGGGACACAAGTTTACCGAAAGAAGACACAACATAATTCACATTTAATATATCATTCTAGAAGCACATAAAATCAACTAAGCATACTTACTTGTCATCCTGCATACTTCTATAATGTCATCAATATAACCATCATAAGACTCACACAGCAATTAGGAAGAATCATGCATCAACTCTAAGACTACACACATAATGGCATAATCATAATCTATCACGATCACCTAATAACATTAATCGAAGAACACATACATTCACATCACTCACAAGTAGATAGTTATGATCATACTTCACATAATCAACTACACATATCATCATAATATACCAAGTAATTTGCCAACAAGGTCGTGATAATCATATTACATAAAGTAACACCGATGAGGTCACATCATTTACAAGTAAAACACATAAGTGGACCATACGAATACAACATAATTCAAGATCTAAATTACATAAAATAAAGAGAATTAGGTCAGCGTACCACCAATCCATTCTCACCACTTCAATCCATAGCTAAATCATCCAATACAATACCAAAAGGCCCTTACCCATGGCCATGAACAACAATTCGATACAAAAGCCATAATACTCAATGAATCTAAGTAAACTCAATACATATTTATCAATCTAAGACAACCTAGACACAAATTGAATACAATTCTTACATCATTCAATAGACCAATGAAAACTACACTAGAATTCATAAGCATTAAGACAATATCAATTAACCCACAAAGTAGTCAAAAACTAGGGTTCATGGATTACATGGGTTCATAGGTTATTTATGTTAAAATCATCTAATTAACAACGATTCAATCAATATTCAATGATTCAAAACCTTTAATGCAAGAACCCGTGGATAGATCATAAAATTGGTCAAGTTCATCTTTAGAAAACATTAGACATCTTTTTGAATTTTGGGCTCCTTAATGAAGAGAGTTTCAAGGATCAAAAATCATACCTAAATGAATCTAAACCACATAATTTATGAATAATCACCAAACAAATCTTCAATCCAAGTTGTTCCATGAGTTTTGACTTCAACGGAGTTCTAGAGAATTTCTTAGAGAATTTTTGGATTTTGATTTTTGAAGAATGAGTTTATCTAGGTGTTAAGGACTTATAAACCTACTTAAAATACCTATAATACCCATAGGAAACCTCCCAAAATCTTTTTTGGACGTTGTAAATTCACCCTTTAACTTAACAGTGAAGCAGGCGAGTTGCAGGCATAAACCACGTCTGGCCATCGACGGCCCGTTTCCCAACCAAAGGACCATTCGCTGGTCCATGGTCTAGGAATGAGGCTGGTCCTTGAATGTCCATCTTCCCCACACCTAAGTCCTGACTAAAGTCCACCAACGACGGGGTGTCAACCAGCTTTCTGGTCGTCGATTGCCTGAGTCGATTGGGGCTGGTCTTGACAACTTTCGGCTTAAAGATGGGTCCTTCCTCAAGGACCCTCGGTTGGTCCTTAGGGATGTTTTACCCGATGTTTCAAACCCAAATATGATCGTATACGAGTTTAGGACCTTCCACATCAATTTCATCCAAAATGAACACATAAAACTCGACGAAACATGCTAAGACACACAAGGTGTTTTCAAGGAAAACCTTTCGAACGTCATGGACAATCTTGAAAGTTTAACCTCCAAACCTCATGAAACTTGACAAAATGCCTATAAACACTATAATAACTCATATAAGGACCTCATAATATCATAAAACACACATAAACACATCAAAACACACAGGTGACTTAGTCGTCGAACGTCTTAGTCGTCCCTTGACGTTTCAATTCCAAATTACCTAAATCTTTAGACACTGCCTCCTTATCACATTATAAACTATTTTAGGACCTTAGACCATCATGAAAAACATGTTAGTCTCTATTTTCACCTAAGTCATTTTAGAGGTATTACAATCTACTAGATTGGAATCACAACCAAAACCTACCCACAGTGCAAGCACAACCCTAGCTAGGATTGGGTTTTTGACATTACAATTGAGAGAAAACTAAGGGTATCCATCGAGGAAGAACCCATGGATGAATAAGCTTCACATAGCTTTAATCAAATCTGTAATCAAATCTAGAATCAATGGAGAAACACTGCCCTCTTCTTTTCTCTTCTTCTTCTTATTTTTCTTCTTCTTCTTCTTCTTATTCTTCTTCTTCTTCTTCTTCTAAAGAGAGAGAATTTCTTGAGAGAAATTTGGGTTCTTTTGATGGATGAGTTAAAGTGATTAGTTTAGGGGTCTATTAAGTATTTATAGGTGGGTAATTAACTAACTAACTGAACTCATCTAAACCCTAATTAATTACAAACTTAACCCCTAAGACCCAACTTAAAATTAAAACACACAAAACTGCCTAGGCCTACGGATCACCCACTTGCGTACTGTAGGTGGGTCTACTGGGCGTGGAATGGTCTTTCCATTGTGGTCTGCAACTTAGAAGTTTCAGGTCTGTGCAAGCCTTGACCCACGCCCCAACCCACGGGGTATGGGTCTAAGCACGACAGCAATTGTGGATGCTGCAAATTTGGCAGCTTGAAGGGCTTCTTTTGGGGTCCCCTCAAGAACCCTTTGGGTGGTCCTTGGGGGGTCGTACCTGGAGATTTAATCCCTATAACCCTCATTCTAAATATGGAAAACATTATTTTGTGATTTTAACCCTCATACAACACTCCAAAACTCTTATGAAAGGCCCTAGTACTCACTAGTTCGAGTTATAAATTTCTGGGGCGTTACACCACCTATATTGCAAGATCAATCACCACTTGGAGAAAGGACAACACCAATGTGCATGATGATTAAAATCATAATGATATGGGAATAACGGGTCCCATCATCGTACCTCTGCTGCCATCGGGACATATATTTGTGGTCACTAGTTACCTGATGATAATGCTTACATCTGAGGGACTATTTGATGGTCTGCCATCTAAAGACATATACACTTATATGAGAAAAGCTATCTGTATGTGTAGGATTAGTGTGTATAGGCCAGACATAGACATGAAAACCATGATGGCTATGTGTTTCCCACTATCATTAACTGGTGATGCAATCACATAGCTGTTTCATTTTCCATATAACTCAATTACCACATGAGAGGAGTTTCATGGAGTGTTCCTCAAAAAATAATTTCCATTGTCAAATAAGCTGAAGCTTCAAGATAAAATCAACAACTTCAAGCAACTACCTATAAAGTCAGTGAGTGCTACACCGGAAATATCAATAGGCTACATGAGAAGTATCTCAAATCACCAAATTGTTGACGAGTCACTTAAGAAGTTCTTCCATAGAGAATTGGATGAAAATGCTAAAAAGGGTGGTGGATTTTATTATTGGAGGATAAATAAGAGCAAACACATTTTAGGAAGCGGTAAAAAAGCTTGAAAAGATTGCAAAAACTAATAATCCATGGTGAACTAGAGGTATATCCACCACAAAGAGAACTTTTTCGGTGGAAGCTACCCACAACCAAGGAAATGAGGAGATCCATCAAGAGGTTGAACAACTAAGAAAGAAGTTTGGCTTGGTGTTGATGCATTTAGGTGCTAGTGCTGAAAAGTTAATGTTTTTACTACAAAAATAAAGCACCACCTCATGATGAGTATGTGTATGAAAATATGCAAATTATGTAAATGATTAGAATTGGGGTTTCCATACTAACTCCAAGTATCCAATGAGGATACTTAGTCCCAATCTCAAGAAAAATCAAGGTCAAAACTACTTCAACTACAACCGGGAATGGAACTATAATTCTGATAACAATTACAACTAGAATGGGTATAATGGCAAAATTTAGGGCGAAGATAGAGAAAGTGATTTGGACACAGAAATAATACTATAGAAATGATAAGGGTGGACCATATATTCTACCAGGAAAATGAGATGGAGGAACAAGATTGAAATTCATTAAGGACATGATGTCTAAGATGATGAAAAGGACCAACTCAATAGATGATTATGTGAAAGAAATGCACACTGGTCTATTATTCATTAGAAAATCGAGCAATCATAAAGTCAATTTTCTTCCTCCATAAATCCACGCCCCAGGTTGTGACCAAACTAGTTGGGCAACAAAGAGGGAATCGATAGGCTATGGTTGGTACATCCAGGATTTGTGAGTTCTTGAGGATGAATCCTCCACACTTTACCGGTTCAAGTGTCAGTGAGGATCCAGAAAACTTTGTGGAAGAGTTGCACAAAGTGTTTGAGGTGATGCATGTTGTAGATTTTGAGCGTGTGGAATTAGATGCATACCAACTGAAAGGCTTTGCTAGAGTCTGGTATGATAAATGGAAGAAGAGTAGAACTGAAGGGGAATCGATTGTGAGTTGGGTTCTGTTTGAAGAGGAGTTCATGGGGCGTTTCTTTCCCTGTGAACTGAGAGAGGCAGAGGTAAGAGAATTCCTTAATATTAACAAGGAATCCATGAGTGTGCATGATTACAACCTCGAATTAGCTCAAATTTCTCATTATTCTCCAGAGATGGTTGTTGATATGAGAAGCATGATGAGCTTGTTTGTATTTGGGTTGTTTATTCTATCAAGCAAAGAGGGTAAGACTGCTATGTTGATAGGGGACATGGACATACCAAGGCCTATGATCGATGTGCAACAGTTTGAGGACGACAAGTTGATAGATATGGAAGAGTTACATAACTAGAAGGCTAAGAAAACATGTAATAAGTCCGAGCCAAAAGGCTAATGCGATCCGGTAATCTTTTTAACAAAATCCAAATAGACCTGCTCCATCTTCTGCTAGTGCACCTGCACTAGAGAACAAATATGAGTTCAAGAATCATAACTCTCAGAATTTCAAAGCTCGACTTGCTCAGTGTCAAGGTAGTGTGGCACAAGGGTCCAACCGGACTTCTGCATGTGCTAAGTGTGGTAGGAACCATCCACGAGCGTATCATGATAGATCCACATATTGTTTCAAATATGGTTATACATGTCAATTCATGAGAGACAGGCAGGGTAGTGGTAATGGGGGCAATAGAGCCCAATCTTCTTTAGTGGCTCTGCCAAACAAAGTTGCACCTAGAGGGGATTCTTTAGGGACAAGCGGAGATTTGTATGTTATTACCATTCTCCAAAATCAAAAGAATTCACCTGATGTTATCACTGGTATGATTGAAGATGTATATGCTTTGCTTGATCGAGGTGTGACTCTATCTTTTGTGACTCCATATATTGCTATGAATTTTAATTTTCTTCCCAAGAAACTTCTTGAGCCCTTTAGTGTTTCCCCACTTGTTGGTGAGTCTATTCTAGCTGAGAGAGTATATTATGATTGTACCATTTCTATCAATCACAAGGACATCATGGCTAACTTAGTCGAGCTACACATGGTGGACTTTGATGTTGTTATAGGTATAATAGACTGATTTCATGCTTGTTATGCCTTAGTTGATTGTATTACTCTAGTATTTAAGTTCCTGTTTAGGTGATGTTTGTCCCAAAATTAAAGATATATTGCTTAAAAACTAGAAAGCAACTAAAGAATATATTCTTAGAAAGTCAAATCAATGGAACTATGAAATTATATGAGCTAATATCATAGATAATTGGGCAATGGACTTGGAAAAGAGAACATAGTTATAGAAAATGTACTCTCGCTGGAGTTCCTTAGAAGCACGCAATTGCAGTTATTTGGGCTAATCGAGAAGACCCTCTTGATTATGTCCATGATTACTATAAGGTGGAAACTTATTGAAAAATATATGAAAATGCATTTTCTTAAATAAAAGACCCACAAATGTGGCCAAAATCTAACCAAATTCCTCTGTACCTCGAACGATTTTGACAAATGCAAAGAGAGGAAGAAAATAGAAGAATATAAGAAAAGTAGCTGATGAAATAGGATCAAGTCAAACAACGATAAAAAAAATTCTCTAGATTGTAGTACTTGTCACAACAAAAGGACTTGCAAAATTAAAGATGTGCAGCCTCAAACTACTTCTTATGTTCGTCATAAACTACTTGTATTTCTGTTAACATCATTTTTGAATTATTCCATTATTTAATAATTTAACTAATATGAAGTGTGTGTGTGTGTTATATATATATATA
>NC_028647.1:45322036-45328146 GCF_001406875.1 Solanum pennellii | reverse complement strand
TATATATATATATATATATACACGCGCGCGATTAGCCAGAGATGTTCCAAAGTTCAACAAGAAAATATGAAACAGGGAGAAGTAGGACAAGGAGAAGAAATAAATTCTTCTTAAGAAAATTCACAACAAACCCAAAAAAGTTAAGTTACGTTATAAAAAAAATACCACTTTTTTTTTTAAAAAAAAGAATCATTGTGTGCGTTCTAAGTTGAAATTATATTTTGCGATTGCCTTTTAGTTTCTTTTCTTTTTTGATGTAGTTTCTGTGCAAATCTAGTGTTGTATTGGTGCAATTTTAGTGTTGTTTAATTGCAAATATGGTGCTACTTTTTTAGAATAATTTTGGGATCTATTCTTGGAGCTTTTCTCGTGTAGTTTTGGAGCTTTTTTGGTGTTGTTACGGTGATTTTTCTATTGTTATTTCTGGTGTAGTTTTAGTGTTTTCTGATGGTGGTGTTGGTGCAAGTCTAATGTTGATTTAGAGGCTATTCTATTGTTGTTGTTTTGGTGTAATTCTGATGTTGTTTTAGTACCTTTCTAGTGCAATTTTGAATCTTTTTGTTGCTAGGCTATTGTTGGAAATATCTCACGGAAAATACCTTCGTCACGAACACTTGTACTGAATTCATCAAACCTTATGCTTCACCACAAACTTTTGTAGGAACTTCTCATAGCTTGAGGCGTGTCGAGAGACATCTGTCCTTAATTATATTTCACTTGGTATGGTGTATCCCCAAGGGTTCAACAAGCTCTTCTAGTATAAAACTAGGAGCCACAAACTAACAAAGATTTAAAGAACAAAACCCAACACACCAATAGAACATAGGAGGAACGATTACTCT
The DNA here is from genome assembly GCF_001406875.1 of Solanum pennellii. Classification (NCBI taxonomy): domain Eukaryota; kingdom Viridiplantae; phylum Streptophyta; class Magnoliopsida; order Solanales; family Solanaceae; genus Solanum; species Solanum pennellii. The sequence goes on along the minus strand of NC_028647.1, from coordinate 45,327,304 downwards.
AAAATGTATATTATTTTTATTTCTTCTTACTCTTCTCTATAAGAACACAATAGGAATATATATATCCAAAAATAATCATCCACCAACGATCAAAATAGAGTTATAAAGGTTGTTTAAGAAGATTAAAGGCAATATATTGAATACCAATTAGGAGGAAAAAATTGCAAACCTAAGAATCACGAAAATGCAAAATACAAACTATGGATACAGTGAGATCATTCACAATGCACAGTGAAAGAAAAGAACAAAACAACAATAGATCATCAAAATCGCAGCAGTGAAAAACATAGGATCAAATGTAACGAATACAGAGCAGCGAAATAGGTAACTAGAGTAATAAAGGAACGATTTTGAGCAATATTGACAAGAAATACCTGGACTATGCAATGGTATTATCTAGGTTTCTGGCTCAATCTGCAGGGAAGGGCTAATCTTGGAAATGAAGCTCAAAGATTGGATGCAAAGCGTGATAACAAGAATACATGATGTAAATCGAATCTTACATGTGTTGTTCATGTTAGGGTGTAGTATATTGAATGGGATAGGTTTCCATGGAATTCGGAAGAATTTGGAATGTATCATGTTGAAACAACCCGACCTCAACTTGTTGCACCCATCGACGAATCGTTTGCACCCGTTTTCAGCACTCACCATTGCAGGGACGAGCTGAGTCTTGCATTCTGGAATTGGTGATTAGGAATCTTTACTTCTTTTGTTCTTGTTCATTTTGTCTTTCAGTTTATTGTCTTAATAGATGGAACTATTAGCTGGGGTGGGTCATTTTGGGGCCTGGTCCATTTTTCTCTCATTTTAATAAAGGCCCTGGCAGCCCAATTTCGATTTAAAAAATAGGAGGAAAGATATGTTGGTCAACTGCCTTATTTAGACCAAAATTAATAATGATTTATAAGACAATTGACTGGATATTAACATCATTTAATATGACAAATATAGAAGATAATATGAAAACTTCTTTTTGAGATACCAGAATTATTTTTCAACATTATGTGTAAACACATTGTCAAACTTAAATAAAACCTTCATTCAATTTCTTTTTTCATAAATCCATAAGCATCAATCTAGCATAAATATTAAAATTATTTACCATCTCAAATAATGTCGATATTTTCATATGTGAGTTTAATAAGAAGAACTTTTTCATTCTAAGAACTTGAGTAGTTCTAGAATCACCACCATATATAAAATCATTTTTCATTTTTCAATTTGGGTGTAGAACACAAAATAATGTTAGTTAGCATAAAATTGCTAACTAGCATTGAAATTATCTAGTACCCAATCTTTCACTTTCACATATTAGCCATAAAATTCAATTGAAAAATAACCACAATAATTTACATCATCCACTTAGTCACATTTACTTTTACTTAGAGGACTATCATTTCTCCGGATTTTCTCTATTGATGGGTATTAATGGCTTAACTCTTCCGCACAGGAATTTACTTAAAATATAGACATATAGTTTTGTTACATACCTTATTAACATGAATATAACGATTCAATTATTTTCCACAAATCATTTTTTGTGGTTTATTTCTCTCTGTAGGACGCTTTCATCCATAAGCAAATTCCATTGTATTCGACCGTAAAATTCAGATGCCAAAAAGTATTCAACTTGTGAATCAAAATGAAAATTAAGAGATCAAATAAAATAAATCAAATAAAATAATAAGAAAGATATGACTTCTCTTTACTTATAGTTGCATAAAATTTTGAGGGTCAATTTAAGCACGATGAGGTCATCTCTCTAAGAAGTCATAGAGGATCCACTTGTCTCCATACCCAAATGAATTTGGCCTTCTTCATTACTATTCTCCGTAATATAAAAGTTGAAATATCCTTAAGATTGTCGGAAATATCTTACGAAAAATGTCTTCATCACGAACACTTGTACTTAATTTAATCAAACCTTATGCTTCACTGCGAACTTTTGTAGGAGGCGTGTCGAGAGACACTATCCTTAAGGATATTTCACCTGGTATGGGTGTATCCCCCATGATTCAATAAGCTCTTCTAGTATTAAATTAGGAGCCAGAAACTAACAAATATTTAAAAAATAAAACCCAACATACCAATAGAATATAGGAGAAAAGATTACTCTAAAATGTATATTGTTTTTTCTCTCTTCTTGCTCTTATCTATAAGAACACAATAGGAAGATATACATATCCAAAAATAGTTATCCACCAACGGTCAAAATAATTAGAGTCATAAAGGTTGTTTAAGAAGATTAAAGGCAATATATTGAAGACCAATAAGGAGAAAATATATGTTGGCCAACTGCCATATTTAGACCAAAATTAATAATGATTTATAAGACAAATAATTGGATATTAACATCCATTTAATATGACAAATATAGAAGATAATATGAACACTTATTTTTGAGATACTAGAATTGTTTTTCCAATATTAGTGCAACCCTAGTGTTGTATTAGTGTGAAATTTAGTCCAACTCTTTTGATACATTGTCAATGTTGTTAAGGTGCAATTCTAAAGTTATTTTGATGAAATTTTGGTGTTGTTTTGACGCATTGTTGTGCTCTGCTGTGATTTTGGTAAAGTTTTGCTAAAATTTTAATGTTGTTCTAGTGCAAATCTAATGTAGTTTTGATTCTTTTGGTGTTAGTATATACAAGAGACTCAACATTTTATTAATTGAAATACTTATCATGAAATATGTTTTGTCCTAACTAGCTTTAATTTTAAGAAAATGACAGAAATTCCACCTTTAAGTTCTCTTATTACCATTATCCCCTATTAGTTTACATATTCCCCTTATTTTCATGCATCAGATTAATGTATCAGCGCATCAAATTAATGTATCTCGCGCATCAGATTAATGTATCTCACGCATCATATTAGTGTATCATGTATAAAATGCACATCAGATTATTGTATTATATATAAATGTAATGTATCTTACTTAACAAGTAATGTATCTCGCACATAACATTAATGTATTAGCGCTTATATTATTGTATCAGTTTGAGGAATTTATGTAATTATAAACTTATAAGGAACAAATGGTAATTTTACCTTAAAAGTATGTGATTTCTGTCCTTTGCCCTTAATTTTATTCATATCATAATGAAGAAATTTATATTTCATCTTCAAAGTATATTTGACCAATGTGTAATACTTTATCTTTATAATGTATAGTACAATTGCACCATCACCACATAATATCAAAAACTTTCAAGCCACCTTCTCAACAAATTGAAACCAAACATATATTACATATTAAATCCATTACATCACAAAAATAAAAAGATACATTTTCCTATACAATGACAAAAATGTATGCTTCTTTCGAGCTTACTAATTACATCGCAAACAAGAAAGATAGAATATTTGAATTTTACCCAATTTGTTTCTCTTCAACTTCCTTGCTTCTCCAAATTCTCTTGTGCTTCTTCGAGCTTACTAATATTTAGAATGTATTCGTCATAATTGGAGCAAGCAGAATGGACTAAGGCAAAATGATAACTGAAACAATTGATTTATCACCTTGTGTGCAATAAACTTTCATTCATATAAACATGACACCAATATGCAAAGCATCCTCCTCGAGTCTAAACTATCTATCGCAAAGGACATCGAAGAAGACTCGATGACAATAAAGACTACTTTGCATTCATAAAAATAAAAAATGCAAAGATTATTACTTGAGTGCTACCATCTCACCTCACTATTTTGACCCGATATACATAGACCTTTGAGGGCCATATCTCATTAAAACATATGACAATTACAAATACTTCCTTACCTTAGTTGATGACCACAGTAGAGAGGTGTAAAATCAATGCACTTAGTGTGATCCAAGCCTTTGTATTCATGGTTGAGAACCAGTTTGACACTACAATCAAAGTTATCAAATCAAACAATGAATTGGGATTCTCCAACAATGAGGCCAATTCATTCTTTCAATCCAAAGGGATTATACACCAGAAAACTTGCCCACACACACCACAACAAAATGGTGTGGTGGAAAGAAAGAACAAATACCTACTTGAGACTGTTAGGTCCTTGTTATTTCAATCTAACTTCCAACTTGATACTGAGGTGAGTGTATTTTAACAGCCACCTACATCATCAATATGATTCCCTCACCAATTGTACACAATAAATCTCCCATTGAAGTGTGCACCAAGTTGCACCATCATATTCTCATTTGAGAAGCTTTAGTTGCCTATGCTATCCTACCACACCAAAGGTCCATAGAACTAAATTTGATCCCAAGACCAGCCCTCATGTCTTCATAGGGTATCCATCTAACACCGAAGGATATAAAGTGTTGAATATAGCCACTAATAAGGTTAATATATCTAGGGATGCAATGTTTCATGAGACAATTTTTCCTTTCTCTTTGACACCAGATAATACCACCTTCCCTACTACTCCTTTTTATTATTCAAGCATTCCTACTCCTTCATATTCTGATATTAATATTGCACCTCTCTCTAAGTACATCTGTACTGGACATTGTGATCCTAGAGTATGTGATGTTTCCAATCCAAGTGTAAATCCTGATAATTCTAACTCTTTTGATACCCTGAACACTTCCATGAATTCTACATTCTCTAATGCTGAACAGGTTCCATAAACCTTCCTGTACCTAATTCTACATCAAATACTCAATCTGTACTCAAAAGGTCCACTAGAGACCACAACCACCATCATATTTAAAAGACTACATCAACCATGTTCCTCAAACCTCCTCCACTTCCCTTTCTGCATCTTACCAGCACACCAACCATATTGCTGCTGAAGACTTGTTGCCTTCTAGTCAGTCTTTTGTGATGAATCTTTCTTATGATTGTGAGCCCTCATCTTATAAAGAAGCATAAATGAACCTTGCCTGGCAAACAACTATGACACAAGAGTTTAGTGCATTGCATGACAGCAATATAGGGGATTTAGTACCTTTACCAATTGGCAAGAAGCCTATTGGGTGAAAATGGGTGTATAAAGTCAAACATAGAGCAGATGGTAGTAAAGAAAGGCTCAAGGCTAGGCTGGTAGTGAAAGGTGTTGGGTATGTAGCAAGAATTGATGGGAAATAGAGGGAAGGAGAGGAATTTGAAAAGTTTAGAACATTGAAAGGTTGGGAACTTGAAAAGTCCTCTAATGCTTTATTGAAAAAGGCAATAGTCCCTCATCGGTAATGGAAATGAAAATAGGAGAGTTTAAATAAATAAACACTCCTATTAATTGTTAAAAGGGTTGGAAAGAGGGACCCCCCTCGCG
>NC_028647.1:45287147-45308033 GCF_001406875.1 Solanum pennellii | reverse complement strand
TGATCTTCCTTCTTCTTAAAAACACTTATATTCCTTCGTGTACTTTCCTGCTGTGGATTGATTCGCTGACAGTAGAGTTTTTGGTATCTATACTCTACTGATTAAGATCATTTTACCCTGGGAGGTTATATTCCAAATCAAACCTCGGATACTAGAGGGGAATAATTTCCTTAAGGGGACACTGTGAATTCATTGGACTTGATTTTCTTCCTGAATTTTTAAAAAGAGTATTCCAGATTCTGGTAAGTTTTACAGATTACATTAATTTTTACAAATAAATTTCTGTTCATCTTATTTACTGGTTCTAAAATCTCAGTTACTTCGTGTTTCTGAATGATTTATTACAACCAGTAATTTCTGATTTTTTTAACACAGATTGGCAACAAAAGGTTATACACAACATGTTGGGATTGATTACAATGGAACATTTTCTCCATTTGTCAAAATGACAACAGGGCTTTACTTGCAACTGCAGCCAAGAATCATTGGTACATTTTACAGTTGGATGTTAACAATGCATTTCTCCATGGAGAACTGCATGAAGAAGTATATATGGATATTTCTCAAGGACTGGATACAGTTCAGGGTGTGGACACTGGTTGTTCTAGGATTGTTTGCAAGTTGAATAAGTCCTTGTATGGCATCAAGCAAGCTAGTAGACATTGGGATGCAAGATTGACTGATGCCCTCAACTCTAGAGGTTATACTCACTCCATGGATGATTATTCCCTGTTCCATACGAAATCAGGTTCATATATTGTGTTTGTGGTTGTTTATGTGGATGATGTATTGGTTATGGGCACTGATCTGGTCGAAATTAATAACTTGAAATATTTTCTACATGATACCTTCAAAAACAAAGACCTAAGAAAGTTGCACTACTTAGATTGGAGGTTCTATACAAACATGATGGCTACTTATATCTCAGAGAAAGTTTGCACTAGACCTGCTCAAGGAGCATAACTACACTCAGTTTACACCATTCTCTTCTCCTTTTGATTCTTTGATTAAATTAAGGGTTGATGAAGGCCCTCTATTATCAGATCCTTCATATTATCGAAAACTCATTGGTAAGCTAAACTTCCTCAACAACACAAGACTTGACATTGCTTATGGAGTTCAACACCTTATCCAGTTCATGCATGCACCCCGAGAACCACATCTACAGGCAGTATTTCACATGTTGAGGTACCTTAAATTGGATCTCACTTTGGGATTTTCATGTCTAATTCAGATAATTACACTATTCATATTTTTGTGATTCAGATTGGGCCTTATGCCCTGATTCCAGAAAATCTATTACCGGGTATATAGTTTTGCTTGGTGACAGTTCTGTGAGTTGGAAGTCAAAGAAGCAAGAAACAATATCCCTCTCTTCAGCTGAGGCTGAATACAGATCCCTTAGGAAAGTCGACGTTGGTGAGTTGATTTGGTTAGTGAGACTGTTTAGTGAGTTGATTGTCCCCCATGTATGTCCATTTTCAGTGTTTTGTGATAGCCAATTTGCCCTACACATTGCCCGGAACCCTATTTTTCATGAGCGTACCAAGCATATTAAAATCGACTGCCATTTCGTACGCACTAAACTCCAAGAGGGGATCATCACTCTACACTATGTACACACTGATCATTAGTTGGCGGATATACTCACTAAAACTCTTACTCTGTATTGTTCAAGTTGGCAGTGGTTACTTCCCCTCCAACTTGAGGGGGGTACTGAGACTTAAGATTGTATTTGTTAGTTAATACTGTAGAAGTTAGTTAGTACTATACAAGTTTGCTAAATAGTTAGTTAGAGTTGTTAATTGGTTACTTAGATATTTAACCACAGATCATGTATAAATAGGCACGTTGTATTCATTTTGTAGAACTACTTTTCATAATGAGAATCCAAAGCAGTTTTTTCCATTCTTCTCTGTGAGCATTGTTGTAGCAGCATTCCATCCATCATAAATGGTGATTGTCAAGCTCAAGTAGCTTGAATTAACAGTTACTGTAAGAAGCTTTTATTCTTCTTGGAAAGAACCCCTTCCATTATTATTTTGTTCATTACATCTCAATGATATAGTGGATGTACGCCTAGAAAATGAAATGTGAGAGACTAGGATCATTTTTATTTTTATTTTTATTTTTATTTTGGTTGTTCTTCAAATATATAATATTCTTAATCTAAATAATATTAAATCCAAAGTATTCATATGTTTTAATATTCCTTCAATTTTATATATATTTTAGTTAACCTTTTAATATTATTTTAAAAGGGACTCCCCTCCGTCCATTTTCATTTGTCATGTCGCTTTTCGAAATTCAATTTGACTAATCTGCAAAGTAAATTTGATTACATTAATTCGATATTTTAAACAAAAAATTTAGATATTCAAAAACTATATGAAAAATACTATAAATTGTAATTTTTTGCATATCAATATGATGAAAAATACATCTTCAAATGTTAGTCAAAGTTCTAAAAATAGAAACCATGACAAACAATAATGGACGGAGAAAGTAAAAAGCAAAAATTATGAATTTTTGGATTCTTGATATTAATTCTGAATTCACATAAGAACATAAGAATGAAATGCACTTTTATCGAGAAAAGACGACGAAGAAACATTCATACATCACGTTGAAGCAAATTATCTTGAAGGAATATTACAAAATGATCCAAGCCACTATGGTTAAAATAATTTTAAATTATTTCATGATGTTATTTAGTGTAATAGTAAATAAGTAAATAAATAAATAAAAGGATCTTTCAATATAGGTAACGTTATAACTTTACCCCCATATTATAAAAAAAGAAGAATATGGGATGGTTATTAAATACATACAAGTTAATTAAGAAAATTAACGTATGTAATTATTACTAAGGATGAATTAATTAGAATTTAATTATTCTTTTTATTTTGTGTTTGTCAAATATAAGTTACTACTTGACTCTTGTGGATTTATTCAAACTTGTTGCTGAATTAAATGTAGGACTTAAATCTCATGTCCCTTGCAAAAGAGCTTTTTACAAAAAAAATTAAAAAAAGAAGAAGATAATTTCTCTCAATTGAGATGGTAATTATATATATTCCAATGCATAATATTCCTCTTGATATTTCTTCTTTTTTGTCATTGTTAATTTCACTTAATTATTTTTCAGGATCTTTTACTTATGATAGCAATTTCTTGTGCATATGAAGTAATTTTGTGTTGCCTCCTACTTTTTTCCGGTATAATACCCTTCATTCTTTGTTTTCCTTTTAACCATTTTGGTATTAGTTATATAAAGGAAATTAATAACTAAAAATATAACTTATACAACTCATTTCTATGTCCCTAGGCCCTTTTCAATCTTAAAAATTGAATCGTTAGTTACTGATTGTTAGAAAAAGGAAGTTGATGACAGGAACTGTCCAACTGATCGATATCCGACGTGTTATTGTGTTTCTTACTAATTTTATTGTTGTTTATGTTTTCCTTTAGGACATGGAGTAGACGGGATGGCTTATAATTACAATGCTAGTATTGAAGTAACAACTTATACTTACTTCTATTTTTTAGTTTTTTTTTTAAAAAAAAAATTAACACATACTATATTAAATGTTATAACCTTATTAAATATATTTTTTTTCATGATATTATTATCAGTGCTTGGCTGAACCTCAACATGTTCAATATAAAGGAGGAACATTGATAAATCCAAAATTTGACCTAGGATTGCATGGATGGGAAGGTATGGGAGGTTCCAAAATTGAAATTAGAAAATCTTTCTCAAGAAACAACTTCATGGTTGCCTATAATAGGAATGAGTATAATGCAACCTTTTCTCAAAAAATATTCATGGAAAAGGGGTATTATTATACATTTTCAGGTATTTATTCAACAATATATAATTTACATATACGTTAATTATTTGGTTAGTTGGTTGGTTATTCTGAATTATACTTTTTTGATTTTTTTTTTCTCCAATAGCTTGGGTTAGGGTTAGTGAAGGAATAGAGACAACAGTGTCTGCTGCAATAATAACCAAAGAAAATTCAAAGAGAGTTATTGCCTCTGGAAATGCTTATCCTGGTTGTTGGACCATGCTTAAAGGAGGCTTTCAACCAGAATTTCCTCTTCCAACAGAGTTGTATTTTGTAGTAAGTCCATAATTATTACATTTATATTTCTTTTAAGTGTTTCATTTTTATCATTAAAATATCAATTTTCTAGAAGTTAATTTACTTGTTCTTATTATATTGCGGATTAACAAAAATATCATCAAGTGACTAACATAGGCTTCTCTATATGAAACTTGATTTTATTATAATGATTTCTTTAATTTCAAGAGCTTTAACCTAGTCCCTAGGATAACTGGGCGGGTTGGGTTAAATTTAGGCGGGTTAAAATGGGTCAAGATTCACCCAATCCACATTTGTTTGGGCCTAAATGAGTTAGGTCAAAATAGGTTGACTCAAAACGGGTTAGGTAACGGGTCATGACTCAATCCTCTCAATTTTTACTAAGTTTTAATAGCTTTATTTGCCATTTTATAAGATTTTAATACCCGATTAAATCATTTTTTCTTTATTATAACTATATAACATATAAAATAAAATAAAAAGTTTTTTTAAAAAATATTTTGACAAGATTTCTCAAAAATCAATTTGGGTTACATATCAACCCAATTTTTAATGGGTTGAGAGTTAACTTAACAAATGGATGGATCAATAACCAATCCAAATCTAAAAGGATTTGGTCGATTTGGGTTTGATTTTGCCACCCCAACTGTTCCCTAAAATATACCACTAAAAATAGATAATTACAAAAGTAGGTCAGTTTTGATCCTACCCCAACAAATTAAAGAACTTATATATTCACTACATGCATAGAACTTGAGATTCTTCTCCCCTACACTACTTACAACACATAATTGTTCTTGCAATTTTTGTAACATGGTACAAATTTGGGATCATAATGAGTTTTTCACCTCTGAATATAATTATTATTGACATGTAATATTTATTTGTTATTAATTATCTTCCAGTGTTACAATAAGACAGTTGACTTTTGGGTGGATAATGTTTCCTTAAAAGAATTCAACAAAACAGAATGGCATCAACACCAACAGAGAGCCATAACAAGGGTAAGTTATATAATACTCTCTTCTTACTCACTCTATCCATCCACTTTTAATTGTCCGCTACATTTTTCGAAAGTCAATTTCATTAACAAAATTAGATTATTGCAATATTTTAAGCAAAAAATTGAGATATTCAAAAAATATACTAAAAATATCGTAAAATGTCAATAAAAAGGGAAACCATGGCGATTAAAAATGAATGGATGGAGTATTTTATCACAATTAGCTACTTATCAATTTACATCTAACTATTTTTTATTGAATTTCAGGTAAGAAAGAGGAAAATAGTGTTAGCTATAAAGGACAAACTAGGAAAACCAATCCATGGAGTAAAAGTAAACATCAAGTTTACAAAACCATATTTCCATATTGGTTGTGGTGTTACTGATACACTATTACAACACAAGAAATACCAAGAATGGTTTCTTAAAAAAGGTTTTACAGCAAGTGTATTCACAAATCAAATGAAATGGTACTGGACAGAAAGTCGAAGAGGAATCGAAAACTACACAATACCAGATGCCATGTTCCAATTCTTCAAGAATAATAATATAGCAATAAGAGGACATACTGTTCTATGGGATAAACCAAAAATGAATCAATATTGGTTACATGACATGACACCTAAAGAGCTTTTGGCTACAGCAATAAGACGTATCGCGTCTATAATGGCGCGTTACTCAAATGATATTTTTGAATGGGATGTTGTGAATGAGAACTTACACTTCAAGTTTTATGAAGATAAGATTGGAGCACAGGCATCTGGGATGTTTTATCACATAGCTCATGTAATTGATCCGAATGCAACGTTATATTTGAATGAATTTAATAGCCTTGAAATTCCAGGAGATTTATATGCAGGTCCACATAAGTATATAAATAAATGGAGAGAGATTAGATTATATCCAGGAAATGAGAATTTGACAATAGGATTTGGATTGCAAGCACACTTTGGTTTGGGAAAACCATTGATGCCATACATACGAGCTGTACTTGATTTATTCAGTGAAACTAAAATGCCTATTTGGTTAACTGAAATGGATGTTCCTAACAATGCAAATCAGGTATGTATATATATATATATATATATATATATATATTGTTCTCTTGTTTCATCCCAAAGTTTGACGTTTTAGGTGAAAGTTGTTTAAATTATAAAATTATAAGTCCAAAATTAATTCTTTATATATTCAAATAGTATATATATTTCGTACTGGAGGTATTGAGATTGACTGAACCCATTTATTGTATGTTATATCAACCAGTATTACTATTTTTAATATGCACATTTGGTTTAATTATATAAAATGTTTAAAAAAATGCATAAGTAGCCCCAATCTATGCCCAAAATCCTATAGAAACACTTATATTGTACGAAGGTTCTATTATCTCCTGAACTTATTTTGTCAATAATGTTCTACCCCTTTTTAGCCTACGTGGCACTAGCTTAAAAAAAATATCAACACATTGAGCTCAGAAGATAGTGTCACGTAAGCCCAAAAAGGGTAGAAAATTATTTATAAAAAAATAAATTAAAGGGGTAATAGGACTTTAGTATAGTATAAGTGTGTCTCTGAGATTTCGGGCGTAGGTTGAAGCTACTTATGCATTTTCCCTAAAAAAATTACCATTCTAAAGACAAACTTGAAATTTTGTAATATTAAAGTTTTATATATAAAGTTCTACTAATAACCACTTAGAGAAGTGTTATCTAATTTTAGAAAGAAAAAATACAAAAAGATAGATAGATGTAAGATTCAAGTTTTGAATCTGATCACTCAGAGAGATGCATCCAATTATCATTTTATTATTTCATATGTCTAATGAAGGTCCACACATCTATATTTAACAGGCAATTTACTTGGAAGAAATCATGAGAGAAGCATTTTCACATCCAGGAGTGGAAGGAATAATAGTGTGGGCACCATGGAAGCCAGGAATAAATTGTACTAGTTTGTGTTTGATGGATGACAATTTTAACAACACAGTAGCAGGAGACATTGTAGACAAGCTCATGGGAGAGTGGAGAACTCCTGAACAAAATGGAAAAACAAATTCTCAAGGACTTTATAGATATGATGGTTTTCTTGGAGACTATAATGTGATACTTTATGATCCTCACTCTCTCAACAAAGTTACTAGGAAAATTAAAATTACAAATAAGGATCCAAACAAAATAGTCATCCCTATTTCCATATGAATAGCTACCTTTTTATCTCACATTTACATACATAACATGAATAATATTAAACGTTTAATTGTTATCCATCAATTATTTGGATATTCTAATTTAACTTCTCCTATATCTAGTAAAAAATGTATTTCATTTGTATAAAAACAAAATTTAATATTATTCGATAGGGTTTACCCATAATGGGTGCTAATTAGTCTGTTATTCCATTAGCTTGTTTTCTGCCTAACCCTAACCTTAATCCTAGTCTATAAGATCTATTTCTTTCAGAGTTGTATATAATTATAATTTGTTTTCTGGATTTTTAGCTATTACATGGCCTTCTAATTATGCGAATTCTATGTTTTAGATCTTTTGAATCTTAAATAGTCATTTTTTATCAAAAGTTTAAGAAGATGACCTCTGAATCCTAACTTTGATGATTTCATCAGCTATAGAAGGGTCATTTTAGTTAGGCTAGTAACATAGTCGACATGACTCTTGAGACTTTTAATGCAAGTATGTGTGATTAAGCATTTTAACTTTAGAGGTGAGGTCTAAGTTGCTCATCTGTGGCGACACAATTTGTGAAAAAATATGCCACAAAAAAAATATTGCGACACAATTGTTTAGTCGCAACTAAAACAAAGCCTTTAATGGCAAGATTGTTGCCACAAAAAGTTTAAACTTTCTGCGGAAACATCTGTCGCTACTAAATATTAATATGATTAGCGACTCCTACCGTTGCAAGAAAAGTATAAACTATTAGTATCATTTAGCAGTAACCTTTTCCGCCACAAAATGAAAAGAATATCAGTGGCAACCCTTGTCATTACAAAAAGTAACTTTTAGTAGTACATATAAATCACCATTGAAATTACAACTACATTTGTGGCAACATACATCTCGTCACTGAAAAACAACATTTAAAGTTTTGAATTAAATTCGTGTCTTAAATCAATATATAGACATATTTAAAAACATCAATTGTATTTCACAAAATTGATATAAAAGTATATTTGAGTTAAATATTATAAATACTTTCATTATTAGAAATTCAATTATACATAATAATATTTCAGTTATTATTGTATCCATATACATATGGTCAAAAAGCAAAAACTTTCATTGCATGCCTTTAAACTACGTATTGATCGTGCCCCATTATTTAAGACTTTGACCCTGAAAATAGAAAAACATACAATCACTAACTAATTCTCTTAATCCAATGTTGGTAGCTTCAATGAGGAGCAAAGCTAGAGTATGATATACAAATTTGATATATATATATATATATATATATATATATATATATATATATATTATTGTNGGGAGAGAACGAGAGTGGCGAGTGAGATTCACAAGGAGAGAAGCGAAATAATAATAGTTTGCTATGGGGCACAATTAAATCAAACTATGTTGATAACATTTAATTTGAATTAATAGTTTGCTAGTATATACAAATTATATATATATATATATATATATATATATATATATATATATTATTTTATAAATTTATTGTTAATCTCAAAATACAAATTCATAAATTTCAAATTTCAATAATCTACTTTGAATGTTTCTACATTCTAATTTGGTCAAATTTGTCAACTTATTTCCTTGTGCATTTTCACATATGATATAAAGTGTGTGAAAATGTTATGTAAACCTTTTTATTCTAAATTCAAGGGCTTTGAAAAATTATTCATCATATTTTCTAAATTTTAGTCTAAAGTCTAGTTCTAAATTCGTCATATTTTCTAAAACTATTGAAGATAGTGTGGTTAATAGAAATTAGTTATAACTAATTAAGTATAGTAAAATTAGTTAGTTAGTTCTAGCATTGTAATAGTTAGTTAACACTATTAAAAAGTAGTTAGAAAGTAGTTCCTAGCACATGTATATATAGAGGCTTAATCCTCCTTATATGTAACACTTAACACGTGATATTCAATATCAAATATTCTCAAATCTCACTTTGTTTTTACATGGTATCAGAGCAGTGAATCAGTAATTCTTTCATTCAAACTGAAGATTTGATTCTGGTAAACCGAGCTTTTGTGATTAGCAATGGCGATTTAAGGCATCACATAAACAACAACTTCTTCTTCTGCAGCAGAAACACTAGAATTGATCGAATCAAAGAGAAATCACCCCCTCTATCTCCATCTGTCGGATACCCCTAGATATGTATCAATTACAAGTCAACTCACTGGGTCTGAGAATTATTCATTGTGGAGTAGGTCAATGATAATCATTCTTCGAGCTAAGAGTAAGCTTGGATTTATGCTTGGAACATGTAAGAAAAATGATTACACACCAGAATTGGATGAACAATGGGGAAAATGCAATGCATTTGTTTTGGCATGGATTATAAATACAGTTCCGAAGGAACTACTAAGTGGAATTGTGTATGCTTCAGATGCTGCAATACTGTGGGAAAACTTGAAGGAGCGATTCTATAAAGTGGATGGATCGATGATTTATCAACTTCACAGGGATATTTGCACAATTCATCAAGGTAATCTAACTATCTCAGCCTATTTTACCAAGTTAAGGTTGCTTTGGGATGAATTTAATGCTCTGGTGCCACCTTCTTCATTTAGCTGCGATAGATCTAGAGTTTATGTAGACACATGCAATATTTGCGATTATTTGCTTTCTTAATGGGATTAAATGAGTTGTATGGCCCAGCAAGAAGCCAAATCTTGATGATGAATCCTTTGCCTAATGTTGGCGAAGCATATGCAATGATAGTTTCGAATGAGAGTCAGAGAATTACATCAGGATTGTGTACAGGAGGAGATATAATCTAAGCTACAACATTCTGCGCAGGGAAGATATATTACGGATATAGGAATGCAGGCCAAGGTGATGGAGATAGAGGTGATTATGCAGCAAGAGGAACTTACAATGGTAAGAACAAAGTGAATTGGAATCTGTTCTGTGAGCATTGTAAATTGCATGGTCATACTACGAACATATGTTACAAACTTGTGGGATACCCTGAGGACTGGAATTTTAAGAAGAATAATACAACAAGGGGAGTAAATTTGAACAAAGGAAAAGGTCTAGCAAATAATGTACAAATTGATAAATGTACTGAGGAGGATGCTTTTGGGATAATTGGTGAAGGACATAAAATTGATGCACAAAAACTACATGATGTCAATTCTGTTTGAACTAATTTGCAGGCACTTGCTATGAAGTCAACATATACTCCAGACCAATATCAGAAAATATTGAAATTCTTGAATGAAGAAGAGAAGAATGAATAGATGGTCAACATGGCAGGTAATTTTTAGTGATCTTAATGATCTCTTAGTTTCTCACAGACAGGAGAATTATGATGCAATGAATGTTAATAATAATAATGAAATGTTTGGCACGAAAGGTTATTGGATTGTAGACTCTGGGGCAACATGTCATATGACTTGTAAGCCTGAAAAACTGAGTAATATTAGTGAAAATAACAAGAACACAGGAAGGAGGGTTTATCTACCTAATGGTCAAATTACACTAGTTACTCACTCAGGTAGTTGCATGATACCTGATGGTGGTGCGTTAGATAATGTTTTAGTGGTTCCTGAGTTTATGCATGACCTATTATCAGTGTCTCAATTTACAAGACAATTGAAGTGCTCTGTACATTTCTTTCCTGAGTTCTGCATTTTTCAGGACCTCTTCAATGGAAAGGTGAAGGGGATTGGTAAAGAGTTTGAAGGACTGTATTACTTTCCTAGTGCATATCAAACAAAGGCAAATGATGATGTTTCTACTGCTAATGAAAGATGCTTACTGACCAAGACAGAGTCACAATCATTAAGATGGCATTACAGGATGGGCCATCTTTCATTTAGAGTTTTGAAGGAACTATACAAGTATGTCCTTTAGCTAAGCACACCAAACTTCCATTTCCTATAAGTGTTCTAGAACAAATGCTGTGTTTGATCTAATTCATGTTGATGTATGGGGACCTTACAGATATGCTACTCATGATGGTTTTAGATACTTTCTATTTGTGGATGATAAGTAAAGGATGGTTTGGTTGTTTTTACTAAAATTCAAAAGTGATGTTTTTGTTTCTTTGAGATCATTTTTTGCTTTAGTCAAGACTCAATTCAGTAAACAAATCAAAAGAGTAAGATCAGACAATGGTACTGAGTTTTTTAACAAGGAGTGTAATACCTTGTTTTCCTCTTTGGATATTATTCATGAGAGCAGTTGCCCTCACACTTCACAATAAAATGGAGGTGTGGAGAGAAATCACCGACACATACTTGAGGTGGCTAGAGCTCTTAGGTTTCAAGGATCTATTCCTATTGAATTATGGGGTGAATGTGTATTAGCAGTTGTGTACTTTATCAACAGGATGCCTACTGGTTTGTTACAAGGACTTTCACCTTATGAGGTCTTTCACAAAATCACACCACAGCTAGATCACCTAAGAACAATTGGGTGTTTGTGTTATGCCACTAAATCTGTGACAGATGATAAATTCTCTTCAAAAGCTGATGCTTGTGTAATGATGGGCTACTCATTAACTTAGAAGGGATATTTACTATATAATCTATGTTTGAAGAAATTTATGGTGAGCAGAGATGCGGTATTCAAATTACATATATTTCCATTTAGTCAACTGTAGGATCATTACGTACCAGTTTTCCCTGCACAGCCTTTTCTTGATTCTGATACTACAGTAGTCACAACATCAATTGAAAACGGTGGTGAAACTGAACCAATACATGACATGGTCCATGATGTTGTTAATGATGATCATGACCAGATTGTGCATACTGAGGTGGTTGCTGTTGATGTGCCTAGAACTTCATTCTCCAAAAGGACAGTTTATCCACCTGTTTGGATGAAGGACTGTGTCACTAATGTGAGTGATTCTTTTCACCCTCATTCACTATCCAATTATATTTCCTATGATCACCTCTCTAGTACTTATCAAGCATATTTGAGTGGTATGTCTGTAGATATTGAACCTAACACTTATGAAGAATCTCTGCAAGATAAGAGGTGGATAGAGGCCATGAAGTAGGAAATTGCAGCATTAGAAAGTAATGGTACATGGGAAATTATGAGTTTGCCTCCAGGAAAGAAAGCAATAGGATGTAAATGGGTGTTCAAAATCAAGTATAAAGCCAATAGAGAGGTTGATAGATTTAAAGCTCGGCTTGTAGCAAAGGTGTACAATCAAACTGAAGGGATTGATTATCAAGAGACGTTTTCACGATATGTGAAAATGGTCACAGTAAGATCTATTATTGCCATTGCAGCAACTGAAAATTGGCAAATATTTCAAATAGTTGTTTTTAATGCATTTCTGCAAGGGGATTTATTTGAACAAGTTTACATGGAGTTGCCTAAAGGTTTCACAAGTCAGGGGGAACCTAAGGTTTGCAGACTTTTGAATTCATTATATGATCTTAAACAAGCATCTCGACAATGGAATGCAAAGCTTACGGATGATCTTTTAACATTAGGATATGACAGAGTCAATTTAGATTACTCTTTGTTCACAAAAAGAAAGGAAGCACCATTGGTAATAGTATTAGTATATGTAGATGACCTACTGATTACAAGCAATGATTCCTCACTGATACAAGAAACTAAACAGGTGTTGCATCATCATATTAAAATCAAGGATTTGGGAGAGCTAAGATATTTTTTGGAAATTGAGTTATGTAGATCAGATCAAGGAATTGTTATGAACCAGCAAAAATATGCATTGGAGTTAATTTCAGAGGATGGATTATCAGGAGGAAGACCATCAACAACTCCTTTGGAGTGCAACATGAAACTGACAAGTGTTGAGTTTACACAAGATACTGCTGATGAATTGTTTACTGATGTGAATAAATATCAAAGATTAATTGGCAAACTATTAAACCTTACAAATACTAGACCTGATATTGCCTTTTATGTTCAGTGTTTAAGTCAATTTATGCAGAAGCCAACATATTCTCATTGGAATGCAGCATTGAAAGTGGTAAGGTATATTGAAACAGCACCAAGTCTGGGAATACTTATAAGTTCTGCTAAACAGGCACAACTTACTGGATTCTGTGATGCTGACTAGGCTGCATGTCCTAATAGTAGGAGATCACTTACTAGTTATCTACTGAAATATGGAAAGTCTCTAATAACATGGAAATCTAAGAAGCAAAATACAGTTTCCAGGAGTTCTGCAGAAGCTAAATACAAGAGTTTAGCTGCATTGACACCTGAGATAGTTTGGGTAACAAATTTGTTCAAAGAGCTGAAGATGAAGGTACATGAGCCAACAGTCATACATTGTGATAGTAAATCTGCCATGCAGATAGCAACAAATCATGTGTTTCATGAGTGGACGAAACACATTGAGATTGACTGTCATTTCATACAAGAAAGACTGCAGCAAGGATTAATAAAGACAAGCTAT
This sequence comes from Solanum pennellii, assembly GCF_001406875.1. NCBI lineage: Eukaryota > Viridiplantae > Streptophyta > Magnoliopsida > Solanales > Solanaceae > Solanum > Solanum pennellii. The sequence goes on along the minus strand of NC_028647.1, from coordinate 45,294,320 downwards.
ATCAACACCAAGGAGCAGCAGGCTGATTTGTTAACAAAGGCATTGGGAAGGTCTCAACATGATTTTTTGTTAGCCAAGCTGGGAGTCTTGAATGTTTTCAATACATCCAGCTTGAGGGGGAATATTGAAGATAGTGTGGTTAATAGAAATTAGTTACAACTTATTAAGTATAGTAAATACTAGTTCGTTAGTTCCAGCATTGTAATAGTTAATTAGCACTATTAGAAAAGTAGTTACTAGCACATGTATATAGAGGCTTAATCCTCCTTATATGTAACAATTAACACGTGATATTCAATATAAAAAAATTCCCAAATCTCACTCTGTTTTTACAAAAACAAACAAAAAACTTCTAAATGTATTCAATTTATATCAACAATTAACGTGAATAATTTCATTATATACAAAAGTGATTTACTTAATATTTAAGGCAAGGAGTATTAAGTAGTACTAATTACTTCACCTCATTTAGACATATTTATGTGGTTAGGTTTGAGGTACTTGTTTTTTTCTCATTTGATATTTAATATATGAATTGAGAATTTAATTAATTTTAATTATATCGTTCAAATCATATTAAAAATAAAGTGTTTTTCTATCTTAATCCTTTTTTTATTTTAGATTCATATTTGAAATTCGTTATTTAAGATAATAGAATCTTATCAATCTAATATGATTTGAAGTAGGATTACTATAAGATCTAGCAATTTATATTTGTTGGTGAAAAGAGGTACATCTGAAAGTGACTTATTAGAGAGACAAACAAGTCAGTTTTGTAAAAAAAAATTATTTTTTGTCTAAAATATTGTACTTAAGAAGTAGATAACGGTGCACATGAGAAGAGAGGACAACTATCAACTATTATGATGGAATGGTAAGTATTTTTATTATTCATTTAAAAATTTTGGTTTTGAGTCTCCACAAGTATTTCAGTTTCATTTATTTCCATTAAGATTAAGAGGTCTAAATCTGAAAGACCCTCAACTCAAGTAGAACGCATCAAATATGAAAAGGATATACAAAGGAGATTAAAAAATGTGAGAATAAAATCTCTTTCCATTTCTTCCGAGCTTGTTGATGCTGACTCGAGAATTATACCACTAACGGCCCTCGAATCATGGTTAAATTTTAGGAGAGTAAAATCAAGGGAGGAACAAAATTGTACCTGCAATCTTGATGAATAGAATACTCATGTTTTTTTAGATTTTATTTGTCTTGTTTATTTATTTTCCATATGTTTAAAATTTGTTGCAAACAAAGTACTTCAAGCTTCGTCGTTGAGTTTCATCGAGTCTACACTCCGATAAGCCTTGAATATGGGGCATTTATAGACATTGAAACTTTGTGGACTCTACAAGACATGTTCAATTTGAATTGGGACTTTAGAAGGTGTGTTCAATTGCAATTAGAATTCTTGGAGACTATTGTCATGCCCCGAGATACCCCCGAGACGCGCCTAGGACCACAAGTGATCCCAAACTAACCCTGCTGGCATGATCATGAACATACTAAAGATAATAAACTGATGCAAAAACTAAATCATAACTTATAATGAAAAGATGGGGAATACCCATATGCTAAAAATGATATATATGAAAACTGATGAGTTTAATACAATGAAGTTACTAACTCAACACTAAGCTGAAACTAACTATGTCTGAAATAGGCCTCTAAACTAGACTAGAATACTGGGACAAGCCCCAGCTAAATCTAGCAAAAACTGAAACTAAATGACTAAAGACTGAAATGACACTCATGAATGTTGTCCTCGGAGAAGGAGGACTCACCACTGAATCTGCTGAACTGGAGATCGGAAGTCGATCTATGCGTAATCTGAATGCTGAGAACCTGAACCTACATCACGAGAAGATGTAGCGCACGTACGCGTCAGTACTTGAAAGGTACTGAGCATGTAGGATAGAATAAAGCTGAAATAAAATATAACTGAACAAGCACAAAAACAAGTAAAATAATCTGAACATGATATGCTGATTTCTGAGCTAACTGGATGCAATGACCAATTTATAACATGCTGAAACTGAATACTGAATATACTGATAAATGGTCAATGCAGAGAGTCTGACTGAACTGTGGGAGCTACTAATAACCGATAATAAAACCACATGAGCTAAATGTGGAGTTCGATGTATACGCCCCATCGAGAGGACCCAATATACCGTGCCAAAGGTATAAAGGCATGCTGGCGTGATCATTAAACTGATTGCCCATAGAGGGGACTTACAACCTACTTGGCTAGTAGTTCTGGGACTATTGGGTACGCTAAACCCTAGTCCAACTCGGTGTTATGCTACTTCCAATGAATTTTGTAAATTAACAGATTATGTCTAAGTTTCTGTAAAATACTAGATAGCTCAAAACTGAATATGCAAACTGAGAATGCAACAATTAATCTGATAATTATGTATTTATAACTGAAGCATGTATATCTGAAGTGTTTGAAATATTTGACCTAGCATGTATAATTCAAGAACTAAAGAAATACAGAGCTAGGGTTCTAAAATTCATACAATAATCTGAGTAATAACATGATAATCTGATTTGGAACATGTATTTAATAAATTCATGAAGTTCTGTTGAGGTTCTAGAAACCCTAGGTTTAATCATGACAAGAGAATCAAGAATCTGACTGAAAACTAGGGACCCAATGTGTAAAAGGAATCCATTAGTGAAAACCACATACCTGGTGATGAAATCCACGAAAGAATACTTAAATTTTGGGCTGGAACTGTTGGAACTTGTTGCGTTCTTTAACTACGGTTCTTGAGCTTTTTCTCCTCTTTTTCTTCTAATGTTCTAAGTTTTGATTTAATGATTTGACTTAGATATGTTTTAGTTTGTTTCTAGGCTATATGATGATTTAAGGTCGAAACGACGTATCTTAAGGTTTAAAAGAAATGGGAAAATACCAAAAGACCCTTGGGTAAGTTGATGTTGGACCAATCGACGGCCTGGACTGACGATCCGTCGATTGACCGACGCCCCGTCTGTTGGGCCTGTTCAACAAGATTTTACTAAAAGAGGCATAACTTTTTACTCGGAGGTCTGACATTAGCAAGGTCGGTGGCTATGAAAATATAATTCAATTATCTATATGTGGGAAGGTCATGGTACACCTAATTTATTTTGTTCTAAGACTTATAACCATGTGAAGTTGACCCAACTGCATTTCCCCCTTAACTGTCTGCGAAGTCCCACCTACGGTCAGACCTACGTACCGTGCTGGTCATCTGTTGGCTCTTGTCAGAGAGTGGGTGAAGGGGGTCTCGATCGACGGTCATGGACTACGGACCGTAGTCTGACCTACGGACCGTAAGTCCTTCCGTCGACCAACACTTAACCAATTTTCCTGGGCTGAGATTGTTGGGAGTTTCTGATCCCATCAACGGTTGTGCAGGACGGACCGTGGGTCAGGCTACGGTCTGTCGATGGTCTCCTCTGTTGCACCCGCAAATTTTCTGAAAAACTAATTTTTTTGTCTGTTTTAGCTACGGGGTGTTACATTATCTCCCCCTTGTAAACATTCGTCCTCGAATTAAGACAAAACTAGCTGAAATAGAGGAAAGAGTTGCAAACCCCACTACTAAACACTGAAAACTGAGTTTCTGACTGAATTGAATTCCGAGTACAAGCAAATACGCTAAAAATGCAAGTACAAACTGATGGAACATGATTTTTAAGACTGAATTTACGCATGAATGACTGGAAAACTGAAGAGAAACCAGTACCTCAAGCTGGAGCGGAATTGGAAGGAAAGAGGTGAGGGTACTTGGATTTCATGGCTGCTTCTGCTTCCCAATTAGTTCCCTCTACGGACTGAATCCTCCACAAAACCTTGACTGAGCGACTTCTTTGTTTCTCAACCTTCTGACCTGACGGTCAAGAATCATAACTGGTACATCCTCGTAAGAAAGACTATCTTTCACGTCCACACTCTCCAATGGCACTATACAGGTTGGATCACCCACACACTACTTCAAGAGTGAGATGTGGAAGACCGAATGCACTGTTGCTAATCATGTTGGCAATCCAACCCTTTTCATGATACTGTAAGGGCCTACATATCTAGGACTGAGCTTCCCTTTCTTTCCAAATCTCATCAACCCTTTCATAGGTGAGATTTTCGAAAAAACTCAATCATCAACTTGGAACTCTAATTCCCTTCTCCTTACATCTACATAAGATTTCTAATGACTTTGGGTTGTCTTAAGTCTATCTCTAATGAGTTGCACTTTATCCATAGCATAAAGGACTGAATCTGGCCCTATCAAAGCTTCTTCACCTACTTCAAACCAACAAACAGGAGATTTACATCTACACCCATATATAGCCTCATAAGGGGCCATCTGAATGCTGGAATGGTAGCTATTGTTGTAGGCAAACTTAATAAGAGGAGGGTGATCATCCCAACTACCTTTGAAATCGATCATCCAAGCCCTCAACATATCCTCTAGAGTCTGAATGGTACGCTCTGCCTGTCCATCCGTCTGCAGATGAAATGTTGTGCTAAGGTTAACTTGAGTACCAAGACCATTCTGAAATGACTTCCAAAAATGAGAGGTAAACTGAGGACCTCTATCAGAGATGATAGACAATGAAATTCCATGTAACCTCACAATCTTGTTAATGTAAAGCTTGGCATAATACTCTGCCGAATATGTAGTCTTGACTGCCAAAAAGCGAGAAGACTTAGTCATCCTATCAACTCAGTCATCCTATCAACTATCACCAAAATGAAGTCATGCTATCTGCGAGTACTCGGTAACCCTGTGATGAAATCCTTATTGATCACTTCCCACTTCCAAGTAGGAATGTCGATCTCTTGAGTGTCATAACTCCTGGTTTCTGATGTTCTTTCTTGAGTTGTTGGCAATTGGGGCACTTACTCACAAAGTATGCTATATCTCTCTTCATGCCATTCAACCAATAGACTTTCCGTAGATCGCGGTACATCTTAGTGTCACCTGGATAAATAGAATACCTAGAGTTATGGGCTTCTGCAAAAATATGCTGCCTCAACTCGCCCTCATCAGGAACACATAATCTATTGTGGTAGCGAAGTACACAATCTTCCCCTTGGGAGAAAACCTCCATTCTTTGATTATGGACTGCACCCTTAAGTTCAAGCAAGATTGGGTCACTTTCTTGCTTTTCCTTAACCTCCACTACCAAAGATGATTCTGCCCCAATCTGAACTGTTACACCGCTGTTTGATATGCTCATAAGGCGAACTCCCAAGTGAACAAGCCTGTGAACATCCTTCTCTAGCTCCTTCCTTTCTTCCTCAACATGGGCTACACTACCCATAGATAATCTACTGGGAGCATTTTCTACTACATTTGCCTTACCCGGGTGATAATGCACACTCATATCATAATCCTTAAGGAACTCTAAACATCTCCTCTGGCGGAGATTTAACTCTCTCTGGGTGAACACATACTGAAGACTCTTATGATCGGTGAACACATCTACATGAACACCACACAAGTAGTGTCTCCATATCTTGAGTGCAAACACCACTGGTGCAAGCTCTAGGTCATGGGTTGGATAGTTCTTTTCATTCACCTTAACTTGTATAGAGGCATACGCTATAACCTTATTTCGTAGCATCAACACACAACCAAGGACAACTCTGGATGCATCTAAATAGATGACATAACCATTTGAACTCTCTGGTAGAGTCAAGACAGGAGTTGTAGTCAATCTAGTTTTCAATTGTGTGAAGCTTTTCTCACAATCATCTCACCATTGAACTTGACCATCTTCTGAGTCAACCTAGTCAATGGTGAGGCTATGGATGAAAATTCTTCCACGAACCTTCTGTAATAACCCACTATTACTAAGAAACTTCTGATATCTGTAGAAGAGGTAGGTCTGGGAAACTGCTTCACTGCTTATATCTTCTGTGAATCCACTCGGATCCCTTCGCTAGATACAATGTTACCAAGAAAAGCAACGGATTGCAACCAAAACTCACATTTGCTAAACTTAGCGAAAAACTGGTGATCCTTGAGAGTCTGCAGAACAACTCTCAAATGACTTGCATGTTCTTCCTCAATCCTAGAGTAAATGAGGATATCATTGATACGCTCAAACTTACTTCTCAAATAAGAAGTAAAGCGGTCGTGTCAAGTAAATAACCCAACTAGTGAGGTTGGGATCGTTCCCACGAGGAAAATAGTTTAGACTTAACTTCAATCTATTACTACTATTGTTCAGTCAATTACTTCCTTGGAAAGCAAAAATGATAAAGGGGGGTTTTCTATTTCTAAATAAATGAAAATAACTAGCGAATTTTGAAAGAGACACTTAACAGCTTCAAATGTTGGAGTTTTAATCAATTAATGAAGGTAACTAGGGTTTACGTGTTCCCCACAGGTTCATAACTTGATAAGTCTAACTACAACAATTCTTTCCTAGTATCTTACATGCAAAGTGATAAGTTATTTATTTCTAATCCTTGGTCCGCCATCTAGAAAATTTCACTCCGCACCTTGGTCCGGCTACGTGTGTTGCTATCCTAACCCTTATCTTTACCTCATATTAATCATCGTATTCGATATTTGACTAAGTTATTACCTCGTACCAATCAATACTAGCCTATTAGATAGTATACACTAAATCTATGTTGATAATTCTTTTCCTATTATCTACCTCCTTGGTCCGACAAGTAGCATTAAGGTGAGTTCTAAAGTTGGCCACCCGTTAAAAAGACTTCTAAACGAAAGAATTATCAATACATGCAAGAAACTATTCTAGAATTGTTATTTTAGTTAGGTTTTACCTCATTATTAGCCTATGGTTCCCACAACCCTAGTTATGGAGTTTAGTTATCCATAGTCATAAATACAATATTCAAATATGTGATATAAGAGTTCATGCACTTACTTCGATGAGAAAGAGTAAAATCCGAAGTTCACTTGATTGATCAGCAAAAGTCACCAACAATCAAGATAAAAGTCTCAAGATAATCAATAATCTCTCAAAGAGCCTACAAAATAATCAAGAGTCTCACAATATTCAAAGGTCTAACAATGATCCAGAGTCTAACCTCAAAAACGAGGTTTTTCAAACTATTTATAAAAAAATAAAAACCTAATTAAACAAGGACTCTATTTGCTGGAAATCTGTCAAAACGCGGCTGGGTCGACGGAC
>NC_028647.1:45250242-45287050 GCF_001406875.1 Solanum pennellii | reverse complement strand
TGCTGCTCTCTTCATTACCCTCGACGGCAGGTATGACGGATCGTCACAGGAACAACGGTCCGTCGAGGGTCTCCTTTCCAAAACACTTGAACTCTTGGAATTTGGGTACTGGGGCTACTTCTCTGATCTTCATGATGAACCTGCAGGACGGACCGTCATGGCTACGACTGTCCGTCACGCTTTCCGTAACCCCACACTTGGTCAGACTTCCCCATCTTCCTTCAGCAGCTGCACTACGCTGCCACCTACGGACCGTAACAAGCATGATGGACCGTCACAAGCTCCGTAGGTGGTGTCTTCTGCATTTCTTCGCTCAAAAACCTCCGCATTCATCTTTGGACAGATTTCCTGCAAATAAGGAGAAACTTATATAAAAATTAGCACAAAAAGGCTTTTGGACACACTAAACTTAAGGAAAAAGTATTAATAATACCGTGAAACCACGGTATATCAATCATCGATGAAGACAATAACGAACAAGTCCAATTAACGTTTGAACACTTTGTTCATCAAATCCATGAAAGCTGCAGGAGCATTGGTTAGTCCAAACGACATAACTACAAATTTGTAATGACCATACTGATTTCTGAAGGCTATTTTCGGAATGTCACTATCTCTGACTCTAAGCTAATGATAACCCGATCTGAGGTCTATCTTTGAGAAGAGACTAGCATCCTAAAGTTGGTCAAATAAGTCATCAATCCCACGGATGGGATACTTATTCTTGATTGTGACCTTGTTCAATTCTCTATAGTCAATGCACATTCTCAGAGAACCATATTTCTTCCTTACAAACAACACCGGTGACCCCATGGTGAAATATTAGGTTTGATGAAGCCCTTATCTAGAAGGTCTTTCAACTGCTCTTTCAATTCCTTAAGCTCTGCTAGAACCATTCTGCAATGAGGAATAGAAATAGGTTGTGTATCTGGAAGGAGATCAATTCCAAAGTCGATTTCCCTTTCGGGAAGAACCCCGGGAAGATCTTTTGGAAATACTTCTTAAATTCACAGACTACTAAAACTGACTCAAGAGATGGGGTTTCAAGGCTAGAATCCTTAACCCAAACTAGATGATAGAGATAACCCTTAGATATCATCTTTCTGGCCTTAAGGTAAGAAATAAATTGACCCATAGGCGCTAGGCTACTACCCTTCCATTCTAAGATTGGTTCGTCTGGAAACTGAAAACGAACAATCCTAGTTCTACAATCGACTGAGGCATAACATGAATGTAACCAATCCATGCCTATAATGACATCGAAGTCTACCATTTCTAACTCTACTAGATCTGCTGAGGTGACTTTCTGAGAGACTATGACAAGGCAATTTCTGTATACCTGTCTAGCTATAACTGGGTCACCGACTGAGTAGAGACTGAGAAAGGTTTTGAGAGAGTTTCTGGACTAACACTGAATTTGACTGCTATGTGAGGAGTTACAATAGAAAAAGTAGCCCTTGGATCTAACAATTCATAAACATCAAAGTCAAAGACACTAACGTACCAGTGACTACATCAAGAGAACCTTCCTGGTCCAGGCAAGCCAAAAGAGCATACAACCTGTTCTGGCGCTGACAGCCACCTGTACCAGATGAATTACCTTGCTGAGTTGGGCGCCTTGCTGGTGCTATTGAAGTTGTAGACTGAGCACTACCATTACCACCTCCTTGACCTTGTCTAGAAGAACAATCCCTCAACCTGTGACCAGACTGACCCTACCCAAAACATCCCTCTTTACCTGCAAGACACTCGCCCAGATGGTTATTACCACACTTAAGGCAAGTGGGGTAAGTCTTGGTGCCTGAAACACTTCCCTGAGATTTAGAGTCTGGTGCTCTACCCTTCTAGTCATATCTGTTCTTGGAGGATGGAACACTAGCTGATGAAGGGGCTGGAGCCAAACATTCTTCTGACCCTGTGAGCGATTTCCACCACCTGATTTCTGCTGAGAATAGTCATAGTTCCCAGTCCTAGCCTTCTTATTTTCCTTAGCCTGTTCCCTAAGTTTATCACCCTCAACCTGCTAAGCATGAGTAATAAGTCTAGATATGTTCATATATCCAAGTAACATCGTATTTCTACACTCAATTTTCACCAAATCTAACACTCCATACAAAAGCTTATTCATCTGAGCCTTGGAGTCAGCAACCATGTGAAGAGCATAACTAGAGAGTTGGTTAAACTTGAGTTCATACTCTTGGACTGTCATGTTACCCTGCCTTAAGTTCATGAATTCTTGGGCTTTTGCTTCTCTCAACTCTATTGAGAAAAACCTGTCGAGAAAAGTCTCACTAAAGCAATCCCAAGTGATAGGAGCCGCATTTTCACCCCTATTCTCCTTCCACTGAGTGTACCAGATATGAGAAATATCCTTCAACTGGTATGATGCTAACTCAACCCGATCATTCCCCCGAGATGCGGATACGGAACATAGGACCACAAGTGATCCCAAGCTAACCCTGCTGGCATGATCATGAACATACGAAAGATAATAAACTGATGCGGAAGCTAAATCATAACTTATTATGAAAAGCTGGGGAATACCCATATGCTAAAACTAATATACATGAAAACTGATGAGTTTAATACAATGAAGTTACTAACTCAACACTAAGCTGAAACTAACTATGTCTGAAATAAGCCTCTAAACTAGACTAGAAATACTAGGACAAGCCCCAGCTAAATCTAGCAAAAACTGAAATTAAATGACTAAAGACTGAAATGACACTCATGACTGTTGTTCTCGGAGAATGAGGACTCACCACTGAATCTGTTGAATTGGAGATCGGAAGTCGATCTATGCCTGATCTGGATGCTGAGAACCTGAACCTATATCACGAGAAGATGTAGCGCATGTATGTGTCAATACTTGAAAGGTACTGAGCATGTAGGATAGAATAAAGCTGAAATAAAACATTACTGAACAAGCACAAAAGAAAGTAAATAAATCTGAACATGATATGCTGATTTCTGAGCTAACTGGATGCAATGACCAATTTATAACATGCTGAAACTGAATACTGAATATACTGATAAATGGTCAATGCAGAGATTCTGACCAAACTGTGGGAGCTACTAATAACCGATAATAAAATCACATGAGCTAAATGTGGAGTCCGATGTATATGTCCCATCTAGAGGATCCAATATATCCAGCCAAAGGTATAAAGGCATGCTGGCGTGATCACTAAACTGTTTGCCCACAGAGGGTACTTACAACCTACTTGGATAGTAGTTTTGGGACTATTGGGTACGCTAAACCCTAGTCCAACTCGGTATTATGCTACTCCTAATGAATTCTGTAAATTAACTGATTATGTCTAAGTTTATGTAAATACTGGATAGCTCGAAACTGAACATGCAAACTGAGAACGCAACAATTAATCTGGTAAGTATGCATTTATAACTGAGGCATGTATATCTGAAGTGTCTGACATATCTGACCTAGCATGTGTAATTAAGAACTAAAAAAATACAAAGCTAGGGTTATGAAATTCATGCGATAATCTGAGTAATAATATATTAATCTGATTTGGAACATATATTTAATAAATTCATGAAGTTCTGTTGAGGTTCTAGAAACCCTAGGTTTAATTATGACAGAAGAATCAAGAATCTGACTGAAAACTAGAGACCCAATAGGTAAAAGGAACCCACTAGTGAAATCCCACATACTTGGTGATGAAATCCACGGAAAAATACTTAAGTTTTGGGGCTAGAACTACTGGAACTTGTTGCTTTCTCGAACTAGGGTTCTTGAGCTTTTTCTCCTCTTTTGCTTCTAATTTTCTAAGTTTTGATTTATTGATTTGACTTAGATATGTTTTAGTTATGTTTCTAGGCTTAAACTAACTAAAATCTGATGATTTAGAGTCAAAACGACGTATCTTAAGGTTTAAATGAATTGGAAAAAGATCAAAAGACCCCTGGGTAAGTTGATGTTGGACCAATCGACGACCAGGACTGACGGTCCATCGATTGACCGACGCCCCGTCGGTTGGGCCTGTTTGACAAGCCTTTACTAAACGGGCATAACTTTTTACTCAAAGGTCTGATTTTAGCAAAGTTGATGGATATGGAAAGATAATTCAAATATCTATATGTGGATATGTCATGTAACACCTAATTTATTTTGTGCTAAGACTTACGACCATTTGAAGTTGACCCAACTGCATTTCCCCTTAAATGTCTGCTAATTCCCACCTACGGACCGTAGGTCCACCTACGAACCGTGCTGGTTATCCGTGGCTCTTGTCAGAGAGTGGGTGACGGGGGTATCTATCGATGTTCATGGACTACGGACCGTAAGTCTGTCTGTCGACCAACACTTCATCAATTTTCCTGGGCTGAGATTTTTGGGAGTTTCTGACCCCTTCGACGGTTGTGCAGGACAGACCGTAGATCAGGCTATGGTCCGTTGATGGTCTCATCTGTTGCACCTGCAGATTTTCTAAAAAACTGATTTTTTTGTCTGCTTTAGCTACGGGGTGTTACAGCTACTCAACCATAAACCCTAATTTATGCCTATATAAAGGGTATTAAATCCTTCAAAAGGCATCTCAAATATCCCATAAACTCTTAGATATTTTCAAATATTAATATCTCAAATATTCCAAAAAAGTCATGGAATATTCATATATAGGTCAAATCTAAATTAACGTAGTTCGAGAAATACGCCACTAACACTACAATAAAAATAACTTTTAGCGGCATTAAATAATGATATTAATAAAGAGTGCTAAAGCCTATACTGTTCATTAGTTAAGTGCCATTAGAACCAAAGTCCCTAAAGGCTTTAGGGACATATACAAAGAGTGACAATTGCCGTTAAAAATACATATTTAGCGGCAATTAATTCTTAATTGCCGCTACTGATCATTTTTGTTGTAGTGTAACGTCCCTCTAATCATGGATAAATCTTAGGAGTGTAGAATCAAGGGAGGAACAGAATTGTACCCACACTATTTTGATGAAAAAAATTATATTTTTTTTCATTTTATAATTGAAATTTATTTTCTCTCACATTAAAATATGTTGCAAATAGATGAGATCAGCTTTAAATTTCTATAAATGTTACTATCTTTTTAATTTCTAATTATGTTAAAAGACAATAATAAATTCCTAAAATATAGGTAGTTTATTAAGAATTTTCTTCTTTCTTATCATAATTGAAACATCTCTAATTTATAAACTCAAGCTAAACAAAGAAATAATACAAAAAAAATCTGCCAATTGAAATTTAACAGAAAAAAGAACAAGTAATGCAATAGAAACTGTCGATTGCAAAATTTAATGAATTTTTTTTAAAAAAAAATACCAATAACTATTTATTTTTATTTTTATTTATATACAATTTAAGAAGTTTTCAATATTTTATATTTGTAATACATTGAAGTTTTATTTTAATTGCATAAAAAATTTATATTATGCATGTTTGAAACATAAAACCTATTGTTATTACTTATGTGTTATATAAAATTAATTTATTAACTATTAAAAAATAAACATGCGTAAAAGAAAACCAATTTTAGATTATATTTTCTTATGCATAACTATATACTTTAATCTAATCTTAATTATTATTAGTTTATAGTTCCTACACACACATTAATGGAAAAAATAGTTTCAGATAATACAGTTTCCTAACTCTCCATCCTTTACTATGCAGTCCTATAATCAATGAAAAATTTGTAGAATTCTTACAGATATGTGAAGAATCAAGGATTGTATTGATGATCGAATGATTGAGTTACATACTCCTTATATAGAAGAAGAGTCATATATTAGCTATACTAGGAATCCTAATACAATGCAAATATATTATGTACACATTACCCTAGTCAACTACATCAGCTTAAGTCATACAAAGTATAAACTTGTACATAAATTAGGATTGAGTAGTCTTGTCCTAGTGTAACTTAAACTCTAACTCGTCAGACAGCTTCATCGAACATGTTCCTTTGACCTGTTCCATCAGCTTCCTTCAACACTTCCCCTCAAGCTAGTGAGTAGAGGAAATGTAACTCCTAGCTTGGGACGAAACTCACCAAAAACCTGTTTGTTTAATGCTTTTGTATGAATATCTGCTAGCTGATCCTTAGACCTCACAAATTCAGTAACAAGTTGTCCTCTAGCCACCTTCTCACGAACAAAATGATAGTCCATTTCAACATGTTTAGTTTTAGCATGCATAACTATATTAACTGTCATGTACAAATCACTCAGGTTGTCACAATACAATGTAGGTACAGATCGAAGAAACACCCCAAGATCCTGAAGTAGATACATGATCCATGTAATCTCTGATGCAGCGGAGGCAAGTGCTCTATACTTAGCTTCAACACTTGAATGAGCAACTGTGGATTGTTTCTTGGAGGTCCAAGAAATACAGTTTGCACCTAGGCAGATGCTATAGCCTGTAGTTGATCTCCTATTAGTGGTACAACCTCCCCAATCAGCATCGGAGTACCCAAACAACCTACATGGTGATTGTGAAATAAGTCTAAGTCAAAGTGCAGAGAGCCTTTGATGTACCTGAGAATTCTTTTCACCCCTTGAAGATGTGCTCCGTTCGGATTTTGCATAAATTGGCTTGCTAAATTCACAGCATGAGTAATATCTGGTCTTTTGAGAATCAAGTATTGAAGACTCCCTACTATCATTCTGTAAAATGATGCTACAACCAGGCTTCCCACAGCTTCATGTGGACCATGCTTTTGAGCCAAAGGAGTGGCTATAGCCTTTGCAAGATTCATTTCAGTCTTGTCTAGCAACACAGTAGAATACTTAATCTGGCTTAAATGGATTCCCCCATCAAAATACTTAACCTCAACTCCAACAAAGAAGTGTAAATTGCCAAGATCTTTCATGGCGAACTCCTTCCCAAGTTGTAGAACCAACTTTGCTACATGAGATGGATTACTTCCTGTAATAATAATATCATCCACATATAACAAGAGAAATATTTTGCCTTTTTGAGTGTTCAAAATAAATAAGGAAGGGTCAGCCTTACTACAAATGAAACCAAGGTGTAAGAGATGCATGCTAAACCTATCAAATCGGGCTCTTGGTGCTTTTTTAAAACCATATATTGCCTTTTTAAGTAGACATACATGCTGAGGATACTTGGGATCAATAAAACCAGGAGGTTGACTCATATACACCTCCTCTTGTAAGAAGTCATGGAGAAAGATATTTTTGACATCGAGTTGTCTAATTTCCCACTTTGAACTGACTGCAATGGATAGAACCACCCTAATAGTAGTTGCTTTAACCACAGTGTTGACAACCAATTTTGAACCTCCCTGATGGAAATTAATTCACGAGATTCTTAATTCCCAAACGATTTGAAATAATTAATTTTATAAAAAAAATCAAAATATCCTTCAATTTATTTTGTCCTTTTTATAATTTTTTAGATAATATATATGGTAAATAATTATGTATATGATTAGTACATTTTACAAACATGTCAAAATCACCTCAAAAAAAGGATTTAATTTTCAGTAAGTATTTTATTAAATTAGTCTAGTTTAAAATTGTGGTAAAAGTTTTGAGTTGTTTGGTTTATTAAGTTAATTATTGTAATCCGTTGAAATTAAGAAGCTTGTTAATTAATAAATTTTAATTCATCTTATTTATTTATCTTAGCGGAACTCACCAAGTAGCTCAATTCGGCTAATTTATAAATTCTGAGGACGAAGTTTGGTGGTTTCTAAATTTTGGCAATTCCAATTGACCCAACCCAGACCAATACCTCAAGAATTTGACAATTTCTAATCCCTCAAAAAAATTCCAACCCAGCCCAAATTCTTCTTCTTCCAACACATTCCAACTGACTCGACCCTTTCCCTTTTTCCTTAAATCGACCCAGTAAATACATACGACAAAGACTTATACCTAATGCCTTTAACCCACCCCAAGTTCCTCTCGTTCTTAAGGGAAGCGACACACAAGCAGAGTGAAGAACCCAGCGCGTACAATCAGTTCCAGCGAACGGCGAGTTCGCAAAAAGGCAACGAAGGCAGCATCACTCTGTTTTTCATCAACGTCTTTATTTTCGTACAAGCAGTAGCAAAGGTAGTATTGTTTCATCCTCGCCAGCGGGAGATTGTTCCACGTTGTAGCCTTCAAGGACGATTGATCCATCAAAGTCGTCCATTTTTCTTTCCTCTTCCGGAATGGAGCTAAACCTTCAGAAAAGGTTGTTTCTCCAAAAGGATTAAAGAATTTTGAATTTGAATCTGGGGGTGGGACTTGTTCTTATCGAAATCTCTCCTTTTCCCCCAATTTCGAACCCTAATATCTTCCCATATATATCTCCTCTTTTCACTGTGAGAAAGAAGTATAAAAGTTGGGGAGGAGAAATTTTCTTTCAAAAAGTGTAGTTTGAGATTTTATTCAAATTTTTTAGCTAAGGCAAAAGAGAGTTTGAGCGAAAGAATTTCAAAAAACAGTAAATATATTTCAAGGAAAGGCAAGTGAGTAACTCGTGTTACCAATTGTTTTGGGTTCGATATTTTTATTCGAATTTCTTGGTTTGTTGCCCGATTTAGCTCTCCTGATAGATTCGTAAGGTGGAAGAAGTCTCGTCCTGCTCGTCAATTGTCTCCGTTTGCTGCCCCAAAAAAGGTGAAAAATACTTTCTAATCTTACCTTTTTTATATCGATGTTGAAGTGGTCTGTTGTTCTTTTTTTTCTCTTTTTCTCAGTCGTCTCTGTTTCTTCTTGATTTACTGTTGTCATACGGCAAAAGCTTGCTTGGTTTTTGAATGAGGTCGGTTCTGTCAACTAATATATGAAATGTCTGCTTTGTGTAAGCTACTCACCTTCTAATATCCATGAGGGTTGTGAGTAGAACACGAGTTAGCTGATTTTCTTTTGTGAGGTTCAACGTGGTTTTGTTTTGCTGCTGGTTTGTTCATTAAGCATTTCGTGAGTTTCTCATATTCAATCCTTTAGAACTAGTTATTTGAGAATGTGGTTCAAATGGATATATGTGGTAAATATGCATCTCGAAATTGTGTCTATCTTGAAAATCGTCTTTCTTCTCGTGTCTGTCTATAAGTTCTCATGACTATGTAGATTGTGAATATGTCTGTAGCTTAAAATTTGTTATTCTAGTTTACTCGCTTTAGTATATTTTTGTCATCAGGAATATGTGATAAGGTTTGGTTTTCGATGTCGGTCTTCCTTTATTTTTCACTGCAAGAGGGATGAACAAATCAAAGCTTCAAGTTTTGAATTTTATTCAACATATCCTGTTGGTCTGCAAGTCTTATAATTAAATGGTGCTTAGCTTTTGCTTGCAACCCTGTTCACTATTCGATGACCAGCCTCTTTTTGTAGGTTTTTTCGATTTGTCATCAATAACAGGGAGTTAGTTTTGGATTGGAATTCCTGTTTGGTTTGAATCACCCATTTATTTGGAAATATTAATAAACTATTCTTTTCAAACCGTTCTTCTATCTTTCCAGTCTTCTGCCTTCTACCATAACTTAGATTTGGCTGTTGATGAGAAAGACCATTAGTTAATGTTTTTTCTCGGCCATGGCCATGTATTTGTCTGATAATAATATTGCGAATTCATGTGGCTGGAATTTGTTACTTGACTAGAACGTGTATCTGTTTGATTTTCTTCATAATAGGTCTAATAGTTTTGGTCCATATTTGATTATGTTTCATTCCTCCTTGTTTAAGCTTAATTTGTTCCAATAAAGTTAGTAATTATTAATTATGTCGCCTTCATTATTCTTCATATCGAATATGCCTAATTGTCATTGTTTCATACTAACATTTGATTAGCAAACTTTAAATAGAGGGTTGTTCATTTTCTTGCATTTGATTTCATAGATTCTAGATCATTATGTGGAATTCATCTTGTTTAAATCCTCTATGATTGAGTGGTTATGCATAAGTGAGATTTTGTTTCCTATTTTGCTCTTGACGGAAGTTTTCTTTGCTTAAAGATTGATATGATTCGCATATGTTATATAGATTTTGGGTCTTGGTTGTTTGCGAAGACTCACCTTTTGTAGGTTAAGGTGAAATGACTATTTTTTTTGAAATACTTTTGAGGGTATGTTTCGTGTTCAATTGAGTAGAAACTCACTTATGATAATTATTTTATCTTAGCTCTTAGTCAATTATTTAGCTTGCCTTAAAGAAATTTGTAATATTCAAATGGGTTTCCTAATGTGTATTGTACAAAGTGTGATTCATGCTTCATTAGTTAGTTACGTGAGCATTCATATGGAATTAGTTGGATTACTTCCCTTTTGTTGTCGAGAAGATAATGTTGTCAATAGAAATATCACTAATGCACATCTCTTGATTGTCATTGCTTTAGAGTTTTCATTGTTATTGTCTTCCATTTCTTGCCAAATAGATGTATCCTTTTTTCCTTGACAAGAAATTAATGTAACTAATGTTTGTGTTCATGTATTTTAACATATGTGTTTGGTCCTTGTTTGGCCTTTTAATCTATTTCATATTAGATATGTCAAAAGTGTAGCTTTTAGAGTGGATTTAAGGAAGGTAGTAAGGTTGAAAATTTAATTGCCTATTTTCATCAGGTGGTTTGGTTTTGTTTCATATATTTTCCTTCGTTAGTAATAGCACTGTTACATCTTATTTTTCTTTTCTTACTCCTATTCTAAATGTTGTATTCATTTGCTAATACTTTCACTTGTCTTCACTGCATGCCCTTTACCGGACTCTCTTCCAATCTCTTTGGCATTTTGAAGCGGGCCAAAGAGGCCTAATATAGTCTCCTCTCAAGCCAACCTCTCACCTATAGAACAAGGGGTTGAAAGGGAAGCTGGAAACGAAGCTTGTAAATAGGAAATGCAAGTGCTCAAAACAAATGGGAGAGTTAAAGAAGTTGCGTCAAAAGGCCTCCTTTACTTTTGAATATTTGCATTTTGTTATTTTGGGCCTAAGCCCAAAACGAAATGGGTCCAGATACCGGTCCAGGAGGACAGAATCCGGATTCGAACCCAACTCTCTCTCTATCTATCTATCTCTCTTATTTTATTGTTTGTTTGATTGTCAATTAATTGTCGTTAGTTCTAGAGTTAAAGAATTCAAATCCCCCACAAAGCATTATTTCGTCTTGACGATTCAAACTAAATCAATCGAATCTAAATAGTTTTTTTAAAATAAATAATAAATTTTGCAAGTTAGATATCTCACTTAGATAGTAAATTAATACTTAATTCTTTCAAACAACTCTAAATAATTTTATCTCAAAATTTTAAGTTAGACATTTTAGCCAAACAAATTAGTTGTCGGAATAAATCGAGTTAGCGAATATTTTAGGTGCCGTAAGAACCTTCCTAAAATATAAATGTGAAACCTCGAACCTCCTTAAAAGTTTTCACTAGATTTATTGTTAAGTTTTTTGAATAATAAAATTTTCTTGATTTTTCTCAAAAATTAAGTAGCGACTTAAAACCAAATCTAAAAATTTATAAAATATTTTTTCCTTTAAAATAAAACACACGGGACTGAATGTTTCTTCAAAATATATCCCTTCAAGCTGCGAGAATTTCCTTGCCACAAGTCTGGACTTATATCTATCTATTATTCCATTAGCTTTTAATTTTGTCTTGAACACCCATTTTGATCCAACCAAATTCATACCAAGAGATTTTGGCACAAAATCCATGTCTTGTTAGAATGTAAAACATCAATCTCTTCCTGCATTGCTGCAAGCTAATGTGGTGATTTTAGTGCTTCTTTAGTAGTATTTGGTTCTCTCACACTTTTTGTGCTGCTCCGAACAACAAGTGACAAGTGTTGTTCCTTCACCTTGTTCCTGGTGATCATATGATGCCCTTATGGTGTAGGAAGTACCTCAACTAGTATATCAACCAAGGTAGTAGACTGGAGTATAGCATTATCAAGTTGATGGAAAACTGGTACATCAACTAAAGTGGTTGTTTGATGATGATCATTGGCTGGACCAGTAAGAGCAACCTATTCCTCACAGCTGCAGGCAGATTCAAAATCTGCAACTGGACTTTCAATACTACTATATGGATCATCAACCTCAACCTGATCCTTAGCATTTGATCCTGCGCCTGAGATGTCAATAATACTCTTATTTTCAATTAGTACATGAGGTGCAACAACTTTATCACTAGTAATGTGTGGGCTAGCAACCTGTACTCCCCCTGAATCATAATTATCATATGCCTGCAGTTTAGAGAAAGATTTAACAAAAGTAGCAAGGTAAGATGAGACATTAATGTTAGTTTGAGATTGCTTTGGAGACACATAGGGTAATTTATTTTCATCAAACACAACATGTCTGGATATGTAAACCCTCCTTGTACAGGGATGATATCATCTATATCCTTTGTGTAAGCTGTTGTACCTAATGAATACACAAGGATAGGTCTTTAGACTGAACTTATTGTTACCCTTGATATATGGAAAACATCTACACCCGAACACTTTTAAACTGTTGTAATTAGGTTGTTCCCCATACAACTTAAAAATGGAGTCACCAATTTTAGGACTGATGAAGGCAAGCTATTGATGAGAAATACTGCAATGAGGAAAGCTTCAACCCATAAAAACAAAGGTAGATTAGCATGAAGTAGTAGAGTTAAGCCAGTCTCCACAATATGCCTATGTTTTCTCTCTGCAACTCCATTTTTTTTGGGTGTGTTAGGACATGAAATATATCTCACAATGCCATGATCTTCCAAATGCTTAATGAAGTCTGTTTGGATAAACTCACCACCTCCATCACACTGAAAATCTCTTTAGAAAATTGTTTTTCCACCATTTTCTGAAATTTTAGAATGGTCTCAAAGAATTCAGGACTTCTTTTTCAGTAGATAAATCCATGTATATCTTGTGTGATCATCAACAAAAACGACATAATATTTCATATGTTAGGAAGATTCGATAGAGGCAGGTCCCCATAAGTCACAATGGATTTTCACTAAAGGTTTTTTCTCAATTTTATTTTTCAAACCAAAAAAAAGTTTAAAATTCTTTCCCAACTGACAACTAGAACAAACAGTAGGCATTTTATTCCAACTACTGACATTGATGCAACTATTACTATTCAAAAACTTTAAAAACTTCAAACTAGGATGCCCTCATCTAGTATGTCATATGTTGTCTGACGTGTTCCAAACGTGTGTAGTAGTTAAAGCATTGTGATTGTTATCTTCCAAAGCATAGAGTCCATTCCTTTTAGTTCCCTTGGCCAGCACTGTCCTTGTCTTCTCGTCCTTTACAACAAAGTTAGTTTCATCAAATGCAAGAGTGCAACAATTATCCTTTGCAAGCTTACTAACTGAGAGTAAATTCTTATTAAGCTTATGGACTATAAGAACTTCCTTTAATTTATCCCTGATCTGGATTTATTCCCAACATTTGTTATGTCTAACTTTGATCCATTCCCAATAATAATTTTATCTGGTCTATTATAGTGTTTAAGATCAGTTAGGATACCTGAGTTATATGTCATATGACTACTTGCTCCTGAGTCTACATACAAGGTGTCAATAGTGTTTTGAAGATTAGTAGCAGCCAATCCTTGTGGTAGCTCATCTGCGGCTTGGTAAGAGTAATATCACCTGTAAAAACATTTAAAACCAGTATGGTCATTCCTACGACAAATTTGACACACATCAGAATTATTCCTCTCATGACTTCGACTTGAAGGACTGTTCTGAGGACCAGGTCCGCTTCTGCTATTATAAGAACTTGTTCCTTGTCTAGCATGCTTAAATCCTCTTCCTCTGGACTTAAAGTTATTGTTTCCTCTTCTTTGAGAGTAATTTCCTCTTCGCTTGCTTCTTTGTGCAGTGAATGCCATGTTATGATTTGTTGAGGCACTTCTTCTTCATCCTCCCTCATATGAAAACCTCTAAGAGCATTAATAAATTGATTAGAAGTAGAATACGATGCCTTACCTAACATGACAGTTCTGAAGGTCTTGTACTTAAGACCTAAACCTCTAGCAAAATTCTATCCTAATCTACAGGCTTGTGAATTGCAAGGCCATCACATATGCCTTGAATTCCTTAATGTATTCATCAATTGGTTTGGTTCCTAGCTTCACGCTTTGTAGTTGTTGCTTGAGCTGGAACTCCTTATCTTTTGTTGCTTGAAGATATGCTTCTTCCAAGCATTCTCATATCTTCTTGGCAGTTGAGCAGCCTACGATCAGGTATATGCTTTCTTCTGTCAAAGTGTCTGATATCCAACTCCTTAGTAACACATCTTTCTCCTCCCAGTCATCAACAATGTTGCAGTCTTCTGCACCCTTCTCGCCTGCTACAGTTTTCTCAATAGTCTGTCCAGTGGAACAGGTCCTTTTACGTGGTTCTATGATGAGATAGGTTAATCTTATCACTTGAATGAACTGAGTCATTTGTGTCCTACATAGAAGATAGTTCGTCGGCTTAAGTTTAATGGAGCAGGATGAAATAAGGTGATAAAGTGCAGAGGTCGAAAGAGTGTTAGTAGAAGGGGCCTTTGTGGTTTGATAATTTGGTTGTTTTTGGTTAGATCTAATACGTTAAAGTGCGGAAAAGCTTTATTTCTCTGATACCATGTAGAATTCTCACATATATGTGAAGAGTCAAGGATCGTATTGATGATTGAATGATTGAGTTACATACTCTTTATATAGGAGAGAATCTTATACTAGCTACACTAGTAATCCTAATACAACACGAATATATTATGTACACTTTATCTTAGTCAACTACATCAGTTTAAGTCGTACAAAGTATAGACTTGTATATAAATTAGGATTGAGTAGTCCAGTCCTAGTGTAACTCAAACTCTAACTCGTCAGACAACTTCATCGATCCTGTTCCTTTGATCTGTTCCATCAGCTTCCTTCAACAAAATTGTGTTGATAATATTTTATTTTATCAATAGTTATCTTAAAGTAAAGAAAAATAAATAATTTTAAAATAGACAATTACAATTATTTTAATTAATTATGTCAAATCAAAATGTTTTTAATAGTTAATATTAATTTTTCATCTTTGTTTGGTAAATTTATGTTTATTTATATGATCATTTTTATTTTGTGAAACTTAAAATCTAACATTTATAATAAAAAGGTAACAACTATAATAAAATCATTGATTTTAATGTCAATTGATTATTTTAACTTATTAATGATTATTAAATTGTTTTATACTCACTCTATTTTAATTCATTTTCTATTATAATTTTACACGAATTTAAAAATGTTATTAATAATATTTTGAATTAAAAAACATATGTGAAATACACCAACATATCATTTGATCTTTTGATATTTAATATTCATTTAAAATTTTGTTTGTAACATGAATAGCCCACAACCCTTATAGAAATATACACTTTTTGGTTCAATTATTTCCATTATCCCCTATTACTTTTAAAATCTCTAAATTTTTTTATTTTTTAATGTATTCGAGATGTATATTAATGTATCTGATTCAGTATTTAATGTATTCGAGCTGCATAATAATGTGTCTGAGCCAGTATTTAATATATCTGAACTAGCTTTTAATATACCTGAGATACATATTAATGTATCCGAGCTAGTTTTTAATGTATCTGAGCCACATACTAATGTATTCAAAATAATATTTAATGTAACTGAACTGCATATTAATGTATCTGAGCTTTGATTATTGTATCTGTTTTTTTAATTTTTTAAGGGATTAATGTAATTAAAAACTTATTAGGAATAGATAGTAATTTCATATCAAAATTATACGATTTATGTAATTTACACTCCATCTCTCAATTCTCGATATCGCACAATTCATCTGTCAGCTTGTCGTATTAGGTCAGTCGTTGCTCAGTCCTCGCTGACTACTGAGTCTCACAACCCGCAACTGCTCGTGCGCGCGCCTTGTGCCTCAAAGCTCAGTGTCATCGCCTCCATTCCTTCGTTTGTGGGGATTGTGCTTTCTGTGTTTGTTTTTACATTCCCCATTGGCTCATCAATTAACATATCTTCCTCTAGGTTTGTCCTTGATGTTGTTTGTGGATTGACTGTTTTTGAATATGGAGTGATAGAACATCTCCTTAAAGGATACTTCCTTGTCAATCTTTTTCCCGCATAGCTGCTCTCTCGTGTTGTTTTTTCCATATCGATTTCATTTTTTGTTGCCGCATCTTTATTACAAATAATTCTAATCGACATTTCTACTAATTATTTGTTTTTAAAAAATCTAATTAAATATAATACAACATATGCACTATACCTAATCAATATTATCCTAAAACAACAATTGGACCGAGTCAATCTAATGTATTCACAATTAATGTATGATTTCAAAGCCTATGATAAGAAATGTATCAATGATCAATAAATGCTTCTGATTTGCTGGTAGGTGTTACTGTTAGTTTGTAATCAATAATGTGTGGCTGATTGTTGTTCTTCTTGTTTGTTTCATTTTTTTTATAGATGACACACGGGAGGTTGCAACAATGAATGCTACCTACTGTCCTGCTGGACAAGAATTATCCCTTTTGTTTGGTTATTTTAGTCGATGAAATGATAAGTTGCAAGTTAAATGTTTGTTGAAATATGAAGGCAAAAGCGTAACTGTATGGCATAGATTTTTAGAGTCTCGAGAGTATTGTTGAATGTTGATTGTTATAGAAGTTAATGTTGATTGTTGTATTATTTGAACAACACCACAGGCGTATGCCACAACCCGCAGGCCACTGTTAATTAATTTTGGTCAAATCGAAAACCAAACCGAAATAAATTTATTTAAGTTTGGTTTCACATTATTGCTAAACCAAAAATAGAAAAATCAAACTGATCGAACTCTAAGCCCTACTCATGACGGACAATACGAGACAAGCGGATTAAGATGGTTTAAACTAGGGGTGCACAAAATCGAATCAAAAATCAAACCACAAATCGAGTCAAATCGAAAAAAACCCGACTAGTGGTTTGGTTTGACTTGGTTTGGTATTGAAAAAAACCCGACTATGATTGGTTTGATTTTAACTAAAAAAAACCAACCCGAGACCAAACCAACCCGACATTATATATTTATTTATTTTTAGTTTTATTTTATTCAAAAAAAATGTTTATTAATTTATAATTTATATATTTTTCTTTATCTTTGTGTCAATTTTATGTTTAATATTAGTGGACTTTGGGGCTTGGGCTACATAGTTGACTTGAGCCCACTTCTTATTTTAAGGAATAAACAAAAGCCCAAATACATTATATAATGGCAAAGGAATAATCAACTAGCCTATATAATATTTTATATCTCATTTAACAAAGGTCATTAGGTCAGCAGCTCAATAGCAGCTCTTCACCTTCAAAGCTTAGTCACAGTTAGGTTTTACTCCTTAGCAATTAGAGCATATATTAAGCTCGTCTTTTCTATTTTAGCTCAAATCATCATCAACTCATCTTAATCTAGTAAGTAATTTCTATTAACTTGTTTTTAGATATTTTTCTTGTATTGTTATTGTCAACAACATCACAATTTTGGGTAGTTGAATAATAGATATAGACCTTAAAATAATACATCTTGGTGTCCATATCTATGGTGTGTAAAGCTTAGCATGATGAAGATGATGATAATCTTTTTGTATATAATAAATTTTACTTAGTGATCTCTTTACTTATGTTGTTTCAATGCAATAAAAAATGGGTAAGTGTTCGACTCATTGCTTTTGATTCCATTTGTTAGAGGTTTTTGTACTGTAAACATCGTAATGCTCCACAGAGATAATGAAAAACAAGTGATAGAAATAAAAATTTAAGAGACTATTAGATTTTAATAGCAGTAGCCAGTAATATATACCAAACTTTTCTAACCAAATATTTTGTACTATATGTGTATCTATTTTTGGTTTTAAAGTGAAATATACTTCTAAGACTTGTGCACAATGCTTGAATGGAAGTCTTGTTGAAACATGATCTTGTATCAGATTACTAATAACTATTGTTATGTATGTGCAACAACTTCCTTTTTGGATGGAAACTACAACTTCTGTAATGGATGTAGAGAAGATTATTAATATTCCTTCAATTATGTTGACAATATCTCAACAAGAAGGTAAAGTAACTCCACGTCGACGCACACCTCCTAAGAAGCAAAAAAGAGCAGCTCCTCTGATCGTTTGTAACTCTGGAATTACAGGTAGAGAAACATCTCAAATTTGGGATCATTTCTCTAAGTTTATTGCTAAAGGAGGTAAATGTAGGGCAAAATGTAATTATTGTACTAAAATATTTGCTGCTGATAGTGTCAACGAGATGAATACATTATGGAATCATTTGACTGTGAAATGTCACAAGTCTCCATTTAAGTCCGAAAAGAGACAAACAACATTAAAACCTATCAAAAGAGGTTGGCTAGAAGGTGTTTCAACTGAAAAAGGGGTGTTTAATATGGATGAAATTAAGAGAGCAATTGTTAAATTTGTAATTATTGATGAACAGTTGTTTACAGCTGTTGAGGGAGAAGGATTCAAAAAATTAATGGCTAAAGCCTTTCCCGATTTTGAAGTATCTTCTTGTGTAACTGTTGCTCGACATTGTCAAAGGATTTATTAAGAAGAGAAAGAAAAGCTTAAGGAGCTTATAAAAAACCAACGTGTTTGTCTTACCAGTAATACAAGGACGTCAATCCAAAATTATACTTATATGGTTATCACTGCACATTGGATTGATCATCAATGGAATCTACAAAAGAGAATTCTTAATTTTTTTCAAACACCAGATCACAAAGGTGAGACCATTGCCAAGGGGATGGAGGAGTGCTTATTAGGTTGGGGCATTGAGAACTTGTTTAAAGTGCCCTTGGAAATGCAACTGCAAATGACGATGCCATTAAGAGTTTAAAGGAGCGTATTGAAGATTGGAAAGGAGTAATATTTGAAAATAAGTATTTACATGTTAGATGTAATGCTCATATTTTAAACTTGATTGTAAAAAAGGGGCTGGATGAACAAATTGATCCTATTTCTCATATAAGAAGTGCTATAAAATATGTCAGGCCTTCTTCTTCAAGATAAGCTACTTTTAAGTCCTTTGTTGAGAAAGTTAAGATGGAAACTCGTGGTCTTGTATATCTGAATGCTGAGACTAGATGGAACTCGACATACACAATGTTGGATAAAGCTTTATTTGAAAACGCTTTTACAAGAATGTGTGTGGATGACCGGATTTATCAAAAGCAATGTCGAGAAATAAGTACACCAACAAAAAATTCATCAATAGATGATTGGAAGAATGTGAAAGCTTTTGTGAAGTTTCTTCATATTTTCTATCAGGCAACTTCAAAATTTTCGGGCAGCTTAAATTCTACTTCCCACTCTTTCTTTCATGTTTTCAATCTCCAAAATGACATTATCAAGTATACTAAACATGATGATCTCATTTTGGTTGATATGGCAACAAAAATGAAATCCAAGATGGATAAATATTGGGGTAAGTTTGACAGTATGAATATGTTACTAATAGTTGTTGTTGTGCTCCTAGATACAAGATGCAATATGCATAGTATATTCTTTCTATTTCATAGGCTCTTTGATGGGAAGAATAATGTCTGAAGATGTGAGAGATGTTTTGTAACTCTTATATAATCACTACAATTGTTCTTGATTCGAAGATCCTAACAAAAATATTGAAAATGATAATTGTGTGATGGGTGAATCTAGTGCTTTGTTGCAATCTCAGTGGGAGAAGCACATGAAAAAAAGAGGGATTTGTTGTAAAAAAAAATCTAATTTGGACATATACTTGAAAGATAATGTAGTAAAGATCAATGATTTTAATATTTTGAGTTGGTGGAAAGTTTCGTCCAGTAGATATTCAGTTGTTGCCAAAGTTGCTAGGGATATCCTTTCTATTCTTATTTCTATTGTTGCATCTGAGTCAGCTTTTAGTACAGGTGATCGAATTCTTGATAGTTATCGAAGTTCTTTATCTTCAAATACGGTAAAAGCGCTTATCTGCACTCAACAGTGGCTACGATCGCCTTTTAAAGAGTGCAAGCTTGAAGATATTTTAGAGGAATTGAAGAAGGTAACTTTATATATTCAAATTGTTATTAAAAACTGTTCTGCTTTTGAATTTTATTTAGTATTCAAGTTGTTTCAATTCTTTCAGAATATCCGACTCACCTTTGAGGATTGATTAGCCAGTTGATGTACTTAAACTTAACTACATGGAACAAATGTCTTAGTTCAGTCTTTTGTGATTGTTAAATATCAACTTACTGTTTGCTCTAAATAGTAATAGAACTAAGGACTAAAAGTCAACTTAGTTAATCCATTACTAATCAACTTATTAATTTATATTGTCTACTTTGCAGATGCATGCTATAGTTTTTGAAAAATATGATTTTTGGTTTTTGTAAGCAATGATGGTGTAGAATTTAACGATGTGAATGTAAACAATCCGTACTAACTTTTGACGACAATAATTTGACTATGCAAATTATTTATGCCACTATGTTACTTTCGTGAATTTCTCTAATGTACTAGTCTACTAGATAGTTGTATAATGAATCACTCTTGATTACTGATACTATTTTATGATTTGTCCAAAACAGTAATAGTAATTTTTGAGAAGTTGTGTTTCAGATATAATGGAGAATTGCCTATTGAACTCATAGGCTTGCAATGCAAAATAAACTACTAATTGCTTTTTTTGGGATGAAAAATCATGTGAGTGTTCACCGTTTTCTTTAAATCACTGAAAGAACACAAGCTCTTTAATCTTTATAAAAAAAACCCGAGAAAATTGAATAACCCGAAAAAATTTGAGATTGAAAATTTTTGACTATTATTGGTTTGGTTTGGTTTGTATATTTTTTAACCTGATACAAATGGGTTGGTTTGATTTTTAAAAAACCCGAACCAATCCGGTGATGTACACCCCTAGTTTAAACGTATGCAAAAGAGGTACGTGAACACTCCATTTGGGAGATGTGAGAGGTTGATTGTACTAGGAATTAGGTAATGAAGCCGTATGCACAAAAAAAAAAAAAATGCAGACGTAGGACACGGGAGTGATAAGACAGGACTTAACTCAACTTCAATTTATTAAGAACATGAACCTAAATAAGAAGTCATAGATAAGTTTGAGACAATGACCAACCCCTTATTTACTCTTCTTACTACTTGCAATCGTGCTTCAATAAGAAATAACCACTTTAAAGATAACGATAAAATCAACTTATCAATGAGTAATACATTTCCTGTTGGGCGATGCACTATATTTTTGGTTGAGAAACTTACATAAATATACTATATTAAGAAAATATTTACCATCACTTTTAATGCATATTACAAAGAACAATTTATTATTCACATATAATACAAGTTTTATTGATGATTAATACATTTACCACACATTTTAATTTAATACACTTATAATACAATGTGTCAATTTCTTACCAAACAAGCATAATATATTTTTAAAAACAGTTTAATACATATTTATTACATACATAATTTAATTTTAATACATATTACAGATTTAACATAATATTATTATAAATGGTAATAAATAAAATGTATCGCTAAAATTATTTATTAAAAGATATGTTCGGTTAGTAAGTAAAGGCCCAAAACTTAGACTTTAAAGCCCAATTTCCATTTTGATAAAACCCGTTTGGATACACGTGTAACTCTCTTAGTCATCGGTGGCCCTCTAGATCTTCTGTGAGGTTTCGCCGTTTCGGTAAGGTTCCGACGAGTTTCGATTCCCTTGAAGTTTATCTCTCTCTGTATCTTCTGTTGTAATCTAATTGAAATTAGGTCTATTCATAGGGTAAAGTTCAAACTGAGTGAAGAATTTTGGGGGAAAAATGGATAAGGAGAAAGTGGAGCAATTGAAGATTCAAATGCAGCAATGGTTAAATGAAGCTGAAGAATTCATCAATCATATACCTCCTGTTCAACTGTATACTGCTGTTGGAGTTGTATTATTCACTCTCATTTTGTTGTTAATCAGTAAGCTCTTAAAACTTCCCTTAGGGTTAGAAATTTCATTTGGTTTCTCAATTCTCATGTGTGTTGAATTTGTTTGAATTTTCGCAGTTCTTTGTTTGATTGAGGAAATTGAAGGTTTCTTTATTTCTTTGCAAAATGTTGATTACATAGCTCAGTCAGAATATCTTAGTCAAGCTACAAAAGTAGAGATTTTTTCTGTTAGTCAATTGCACCCCAGTTCCAAATTTGTTGGGATTGATTATACTACTCTTCTGTTAACATTGCTTATTTTCTTTAGAAAATAATTTTCTTCTGTTTTGCTAGCCACCAACCTATAGCTGATTTAGGACCTATTTTTTTGGTTACTTGTATGTAAATAAGAGATAATTAATTGATATCATTAAGCATATTTTGTAGAACGTTCTTATTATTTTGGCAGAAACCAAAAGTATCATTCAGAATAACAACAGCAACAACTATACAATACCCAGTGTAATCCCACAAGTGAAGCCTGGGAAGGGTAAGTATATGCAAACCTTACCCCTACTTTCGTGTGGTAGAAAGACCGTCTCTAACAGGATAATTATCATTAAGAATATTCTTATTAAAATAATAATAACTATGTCTTGATATCCCAAACATGTTGGGGTCGGATATATGAAATCTTATTGTTCATGTTGCTCCTTTTAAGATCATTTCACTGCAATTTTCTACAAGACAAAAAAAATAAAAGACTATTTGAAGTTCTCTATTTTCTACTGGCATTTATATTTATCTGGCAGGACTAAAAGACTCCTAGAAAGCAATGGATTAAATAAAAATTTAAATATGATTAAAAGATAATCCTTACATTTTTTATTTTTTTTAAACTAGTAAGATTGTATTCCTTAGCATTAAGGGCTAAGCTTGCCACCTCCAAAAGTGTTAGATACATAGAAAAACCAACAAAAGAAGAGGGACTACTTACAAAGCTCCTAAGAAATCCTTTAGTTGAATTTCTTCATTTATGTTCATTTCTTTGCATCAAAAACCGAAAGTGGTAATTACTTTCCACTTAATCTTCTCTATAATGCATTCTTTGTACAAAAATTCTCTGATTTCTCTTCTTCCAAATGATCCACCAGATACAAGCAGCTATTACTGTTTACTACCACCTCCTCTGTATATTACTACCTCCCCTTCTGACCCAACAACTTAGTAGGTCTGCTGTATGTTCTGGCATAATCCAATTTAGGCTCTTTATATTGGTGAATAGAGCCCATACTTGTGTTGTTACTTTGCGGTGGAGAAACAAATGATTGTTGGTTTTTAGAGCCCCTTTACAAAGATAACATCTTGAGGCAATAATTTTTTCCCTCTTTTGAAGTTTATCATGTGCAGGCAAACTCTCCTAGTTACCAAACCAAGTGTAACACTTCACCTTAGTAGGGGCTATACTCTTCCGTATAGCACTCCATGACCCTAATTTCTTTCCCTCAATTGTGGCTAGATCCCTTTTATACATTCTGTTCACATAGAATTGACCATAAATATGATGCCTCCATGGCAGTTTATCTGTTTCTAGATTTGTGTTTCTAGATTTGTGCCAGGAAAATCTCCAATCAAAGCATATCCGATAGCCACTCTATTTCCCAATCATTAATAAATCTCCTACAGAGAAAATTCCATCCTTGTGAGGACCAAACCTCTTGTATTTTGCTGCAGGATTCAGGCAAATGGAAAACAACCCAGGGAATAAATTTTCCAAGGACCCTTGACCAGTCCAGTCTTCCTTCCTTACATTGTCTCTGAAAGCCAGCCATGGGTTTCTTATAGTCCTCCATACTCCCATATGTTTCTGTTCACCATTGATCTTCCTGACCATACTTGTGTTGAATGAGTTCCTTCCATAGAGCTTGATCTTCCAAATTGTATCTCCACAACCATTTGGTAAGTAAGCTGTTGTTGTGTTTCTTTAGGTTTCTTACTCCCAAACCCCTACATCTTTTGCTCTGTTGAACCGCCACCCATTTTACTAAGTTGTTGCTCTTCTCAATCTTGTTACCTTGCCAAAGGAAGTTTCTCCTCAACGAGTCTATAGCTCTGACTACCTTGGCTGGAATGGGAATAAGTGACTTCACATATGTTGGCAAAGAGTCTAAAACAGAATTAATCAAAGTGACTCTTCCCCACAAGGATAGATATTGGGATTTCCGAAGTGCCAGTCTCACCTCTGATTTTTCTAGTACACCATCCCAAATGCTTACTGCTTTATGCTTAGCACCCAATGGCAGACCTAGATAAATGTCCTCTTTATCTTGCACTTCAATATATTGGCTAAAGCTTGAATCTGTTTGACCTCCTTAATAGGAAAAATGCTTCTAATTCTCCAGTTCATTTTAAGTCCAGAGCATGCCTCAAAAATTACCATAATAATTCTGATGTGACAGAGTTACACAAAAAATTATTGTGTCATCCACATATAATAAATGAGTCATATCCATCACCTCATTAACCCTGTTTTTGATTCTGAAACCCCTAATCCAATTGTTTAGAGAAGCTTTCCTCATCAAACTGTCCAACCCTTAATCCTAACATATTGGTATCACTAATATTGATCTTTTTCTTTTATTGCGCCCTATTTTTCATTAAGCATGCATGGGTTCCAAAAGATTACAGGTCCTCCGATACAACTTCTTTCCATGTGATTTCGGGTTTAATTCGTCCCCTCTGAAACCTACACTCACTATGGTTTAACACCTTGGGGCATGTATATTTGGAGGTAAACTTGCACCTTTTGTCGTATATGGTTATTTTTAATCTTTGCTAATTTTGTTTGAAAGCATATCCATTTTAGCATTTGCAAATTGCACACTACACTCATCTTGTGAATATGTTGGACTTTAAGAGGTCTACAGATTCACTCTCGTATAACATTTAAGATCTTGCAATCCTTTGTAGGACTTCGCTTTCACTTTGGTGTACATACATATCCTTAAAGCACAAGACTCTTTTGTAGCATTTCTCTATTTTAACCATTCTACTTGAATATGTGTAACACTTCCTGTAATCGTACCATTTTTCTCTCGAATATCTCAAGAAATTTATACAAAGTAGAATATCACTTTTCAAATGGAGAATATTATAAGCCCAATTATGAAATTTCCATATCTCCCAATTTACCAATTTCAAAAAAATAAAATAAAATTCCCATACTTCATGTAGCTTAAACCTTCCACATGATGAGTCCTATTTTTTTTTTTTGACGACAAGGGAAAACTGCAGCCGCTACCCTTTTGAGTGCGCACAGGGTAAAACCCCGCTCCTATGCAATAGCTCGCAAACCACATAGGAGAGGTAACACGCACCAGGCAAGCCTGGTGCGACGAACTCGACCCAGAAGGCAAACCCCTTGCTTTCCCTTGCAAGGGGTTTCAAACTTGAGACCTCCAACATGGAAGTCCCAAGCTCAAACCACTGGGCCACCCGAAGGGTATTAGTCCTATTTTAAATTGCTAATAACAAATTTTTCAGTAAGGTTATGTTCTCTCTTTTCCTTCGCAGATTCCACTTGTGGCATTACACTAGGTATGAGGGTGTAGTTTTCTTCTCTCTTTTTTTCCTACATGGTGTTGGAGTTTGTTACTCACTTGTCAGTGGTCATATGCCATCTGTCCACCCAATTTTTTTTCTTTCTGTTGACGAGTGCAATATTTTTGTCTCTTTCTGGTGATCATCTAGGGTGTCTTTTTGGTGATCATTCAGTGATGCCATATTGTCTTAGCATTCTTCTGGCAATTTTCAGCATTCTTGACAAAATCTTCTCTTCTTCTTGTTCTGTATGATATTATCGTCTCGACAATTTTGATAGAATTCAGTAGCTTTGCCTATAGGTGAGAGGCCTTAAGCTGCCTGTTCGTCTTGAATTTCATGTTTTCATATGTTTAATATGAAGCAAAGTATGACTATTATAAATGTCTCTTTCTAGAGACCATTGTGGAGGCCCTCTCTTACTTCTAATGATTATTCTAGCATCATTATAATGTGTTCCGTAATTGCTCCCACTGCACCTCCTTTTGTGATCGTTCTGATGGGCTGACTCTTTTTGCCTTGTTTACAATCGTTCTTACAGAGTTTTCAAGTAAACGATTCATTTCCCCCCTTGATGATGAATCTAAGGTCAGTCCCTCCTTCAAATATTGAATTTTCTATCAGCATTTATGAGAACACATTTTCAATTTTATTTTTTCTTTATGGTGTCAGCGTTTGATTATGGAGTCATTTGTTTCAACATTGAATTTTTTGTCACTTGTTCTCAAAAGTTCTTTTCTTTCCTTTTTTTTTTTAAAAATAAATAGATTCGAGACCTAATTATTGAGTCCTTTGAGTATTGAACTTATAGTTATCTTCCGAAGGAAAATATTCTTCCCCTTCCCCTTTTTATAAGGTAAGCAATTTATAAGTAATGGAAAAATCTTCCTCATACAAGCAGTACACCAAAAAGTAGAGGATCAGCTGCATAATTTGACCATAGAGGACACAATCTTCTATACAATTTGGAGCCTCATGGGTGCACCAAAAAGAAGCTAGAAATGAGAGGCTATTCCTCAAATATAATAATCATTCTCTATCGAGCTAGCGGGGCAACACCCCAGTTCTGTTTCTTTTCTTCCAAAGGACCCGCATGAGTGCTAGCAGGGCAGCATCCTGGGCTCTCCCATTTCTCATCTTAGAAGTCTTCCTCCTTCTCATTGAAGTTCTAGTTATTGTTCTGGAAACTTTTTTGGGCGTCATTCTTCAGCAACCAATTTGAGCCATGCTGATGATTTCCTGGGCATTTATGTGTGTCTTTTTCCTGTGATAGAAAACAGATTCTTTTCTGTTTTAATTGGAAGAAACTTTCTTTCTATGTACTGAGTGCTTTTCAGGATAGAAATTGCTCCCCACTTTTCTTCTGGGTGGTTTTTCAGTACTCTGGTGTAGTATTCACTTGTCTGTTTGATGTTCCATTTCTTTTTAGTGTTTCGTATTTCAGAATAAGTAAACTCAATTTGTTTATCAACTCTGGGTTTAAGTGGTGTTTTAAAAGCAAAGGAATTGAATAATTATGTACAATATTCTTAACGATTATGTTTTTGTCGAAGTCGAGAATAAAATTATGTGAATTATTAAAGTATTCTTAATGATCACGTCATAATTAAAAATACTCGATCATGAGCCTAGAACTTCTGTTAACCAATGCAAACAATGTGAGCTTTAATGGTTATAAGCTGCTCCCAATAGTTCACAATGAATATATTTCTATAGTACAGGATCTAAATAAGCATTGTATTTGTGCACACAATAAATTTAGAACCCAATCGTTAGCACTTAAAGTCATGGTTCTAAAACCCAGAATTAGATATAAAATCCTGTCTCCGCCTTTGGCACTAGTTTAATTGAAAATGCTATGGTTACTTGTGCAATTGTTGTAACTTACTGGAGAACACAAAGAAAAATGATTTTTTTCCTTGCCCACCGGTTTCAAGGGAAGAATGTAAATGTTTTTAGGCTTAGTGGGTTCTTTCTATCATTTTCTTTGGTCTTCATTTCTCCTCTTTAATGCCACACATTTTTGTAATTCGTATATCATCCTTTTGTTCACTATGATGATCCTCAATGAATGACTTCATGTATTAGTTTTAGATTGTTGATCATCTATTTTGACTTTCTTTGGAGGCTGAAATTTGAAGAATTTCCTTTTGCTTATTTCTTCGCCTGCAGTCCGCTTGTTCAAGCGCACAACATCTAACACCATCATACTCACTGGGCTAAGTGGAAGCGGCAAAACATATCTTTTTTACCAGGTAACTCTTTGACACATGACCTGTATAATCTTTTCAAAGTTCAATTGTTCTGATCTTGATGTGCTGGCATATACCAGCTTAGAGATGGTTCAGCCCATCAGGGTACCGTGACGTCAATGGAACCAAATGAAGACAGTTTTATACTACACTCTGAGAAAGACAAGGTAATGAACATTGTCTTCTCTTGTTTCTCCTTTTTGCCCTACCATTTTGCATGCATCCTTGTGATCTATACCTTTAGAAGGAAAGATGGATCTTATTAATTGTTGATGGTCTATCAGTTTTTTCTTTGGTAATTGATTTACTGAATTCCTTTATCTGTGAATAGAATTTCACGTTACATACGACTCGTGTGTTTTTTGTTGTAGAAAGGAAAATTGAAGCTTGTTCACATTGTTGATGTCCCTGGGCACTCTCGTCTTAGGCCGAAACTAGATGAGTTCCTACCTCAAGCAGCTGGCGTTGTGTTTGTGGTAGATTCTGTGGAATTTTTACCAAACTTCCGTCCTGCTTCAGAGTACTGATCATTTGTTGTTGCTTATAATTTACATTGGCAGTTGTTAATTTGCATTGGATATCTGACAACTGATTCGTATAATCCCTCTTGTATGAAGGTACTTGTATGAGATCTTGACAAAGGCAAGTGTGGTCAAGAAAAAAGTTCCAGTACTCCTCCTTTGCAACAAGGTTGACAAAGTAACTGCACATACAGCAGAATTCATCAGAAAACAGCTGGAGAAAGAAATGTAAGAGTACACTATGCATGCATTTACATTGGAGCAAACACCAATTTGCCTTTTGTTTACATACATATATATTATGCATGTGTAAACATAAGTCTGATCTGAACACATAAAAAGGCAGAACTGCCTTCTGAAGAGTTGAAATTTACCTCTCCACGATGGAATACTGTGTTGCATGTTTTATTCTACTTTTGGTAATGAGCAAAAACACCCTCTATAAATTGTTGGTAATATCATTATATCAGCAACAAGCTTACGCCTAAAGAACCTTCCCAAACATGAAATCTTGTTGCATGCTTTATTTGCTAATATGCTTGGAGGCTCACAGAATCATAACCGCTGCAAAAACTTAAAAACTGAAGTGCTATCTATCTCTCGTATTCTGCTTTATAACTAGTTTGTTTTCTTATTGATCCAGCGACAAACTTCGTACATCAAGAACTGCCGTATCTGATGCAGATATCTCTAATGAATATACGCTTGGTGTACCTGGAGAGCCATTTGCTTTTTCTCAATGCCATAACAGTATAATTATTGCTGAAGCTTCTGGTCTGACCGGTGAAATTTCTCAGCTGGAGAAGTTCATTAGGGAGAATGTGAAACCTTGATTATGGTATTTCAAGCAAACGGGGGACTCTTTTGATTTCATTTCTTCTCTTATATTTTTGGTCCGGGAAGCTGAAAATATTGTAATGATAGACGGAGAAAATACATCTACTTGGAAAACATATTCAGAGTAGGGATAGGGATTTGAAGAGTTTTCTTTATGTTCTATTGGCAAACCCCACCTAAACATTATACTTGTTGTGCATAGAATATCTTTGTCATTGGATTTGATTACTTCCCTTTATTTATGTGCTGACTGCTTTTCATGGCAAAGGACATTCCTGTGCATAATTTTTCTTGTGTGTGTTTTTGATAT
This sequence comes from Solanum pennellii, assembly GCF_001406875.1. Classification (NCBI taxonomy): domain Eukaryota; kingdom Viridiplantae; phylum Streptophyta; class Magnoliopsida; order Solanales; family Solanaceae; genus Solanum; species Solanum pennellii. The sequence continues at coordinate 45,257,606 of NC_028647.1, read as the reverse complement.
GTTTGAACTAAATAGCGCGTTTTCTTAATAACCAAGAAATGCTCTTAACACTATGTCCGCTTGTATGACCAAAATTTGATGTTGGGATTATGTTTTTTAATGAGGTAAGGTAAACTAAATAACCCCTTGTGTTTGTGTGTTGGGTGGTATAAAAGATATGTTCATTGTGAAAGGGATTTCAAATCAGATCGACTTAGTGTATATAATGTCAAAAGTATTAACTGGGTTGAGTCGAGTGTTGTTTGATCTCCATTATTATCTGTCAAGTGTAATTGAACTGTGTGTTTTGTAGAAGATATTCCTCGCGGATTCTTCTCTTGTTTATTTCTTTAGTCGAGGGTCTATTGAAAACAACCTCTACCTGCCAAGGTAGAGGTAAGGCTCTGCAGACGAGATCTCACTTATGAGATTAAACTAGGTGTATTGTTGTTTCCAATCCCTTTCATGTTTCAATGTGTACAATAGTACTGGCTCCCCAAGCAGTTGTTATTACTACCTTAGGCGATTTAGTACGTATTTGATCTCTTACAACCCCGTTTCTCTTTTTAATGTGTGTGGAAATATTACTACCTTACGCGATTTAGTACGTATTTGATCTCTCACAACCCCGTTTCTCTTTTTAATGTGTGTGGGTTTTCTTTACACAGGTGCTCGTAGAAAAAAGCCTATCGACCACCATTTAAGAGTTCATTACTGACAAATTGGTAGCAGAAGCTCATTCTTCAACTTGCATCTACTGGAAAGGTTTATATCTGCTGTATGGGTAATCTTTGATATAGCAGCATATGTAGGTCGCATCCAGAGAATGAAACTTATTTAGTGAAGAAAGATTGATATAGTTCGAAAATTGCCTGTCTATCTTCTCAACTTGGTAACTGTACATTCTATCCTCCCAAGATTTCACGTGTCTGGACAAATATAATGACAACTCTGGTAGATAGGAAGGAATAAACGAAGACCAAATAAGTTGACACCCTCCTACCTTCCCTCGCCCCAAATGGAAAGGAAAAACATAAGATTATAGCTAATTGCAAAGCTGTTTGACGGATATTCAATTGTAATTCCAAGTTAATTAGATATTACAACAGTGTTAGCATTAATTTTTTCATGAATCACACAACACATTATGAAAAGGAATTTTCTGGCCCTCTCTGAAGAATGTGGAATTAAATTCAAAGTCAAAGCAATAGGGAAGCACAAATTATACTGTAGAGTTATAACGGGATGTTGTAATCAATATTTTCGGAACTGCACTAAATTCATCAACATCGTTGCCCGCTTATAGAATTTAAAGAAGAAAGTAAAATTATATTAATGAATCTGGATGGTATTGCTGATCAAAATGTTCGTGAATTTGTCCGATAAGAACAAAGTCGAATAACGGGAAAAAATTTAACAATTTCAGCAACCACAACCACAACAATTTCCTATCCCATACAATTCATATTTTAATAGTATTGATGAATCCGGAAAGAATCTATCAGATTATTAAGTTATTATTGTAATTTTTTTAAGTAATTATATTCTGTTGTACTTTTTAAAATTACTATGTATTTTATATTTCAATTTGGGTGTATGTCAATTACTACTTTGTTGAATGTTTATTATTTTCGATTATTTTTAATTACATTGTGTTATTTGTTTAAAAAATTATATGTTTGCATTTTTAATTTTTGGGAAGGTTGATTGTAGTTTATATAATTTATACTAGATTAACACAAATTTAATTTTTTTAAGAAGTCACAAACAAAAACTAATTTATAAAAAATCAAATTTTATATCTAAAATTAATATTATAAAAATATTAAATAAAATGATAAATGTACAAGAGATTTAATTAAAATATAAATTCATATAATGTTTAATAAAAGTTTGTATAATGAAATAAAATTATTTTTTTGACAACTATAATAAAATAATATTATAATATTCAAAAAGTGAATTGGTGTGATGAATAGTGTTGCACCAAATTTAGTGTAACACTATTTACACACTCAATTTGATGTGAAAATTGGTGTTGGTTGGAGCTCAAAACACCAATTTTTACATCAAATCTAAAATTTCGTGTAAAATTTGGTGTTGGATTGGAGATGGTCTTAGTATAATGAATACTATGGGCCAAATGACTGAGTTGCTTAACAGGTAAGATTTTTAACTTTTTGCTCTGCGGTTTGGTTTTTAATTGGTGGACAGACGAACATTGTTTAGTTCCCCTTTGTATCAGTTATCATGTTATTTGTTGTCGCTACTTGTTCTCTTCTTAAATGTTTTCAACATGATTTCTTTGCTTTTGTATTTGCTTCACATACTTAACATTACGTCGTGAAGGTAAGATAGGAGTAGGTAGGGCTTCATTGCCTTCCCCAGACTCCATGGACTTGGATGACTAGAAAGATTATGGGCGCAAAAATATATTTGATCAAATGCAACAAAGAGATAGAAGGAAGGGGAGCTTGATCAAACAAATATACTTATTTCTGGTAGGGGACTGTTGAGTCCAAAAGCACACGCAAGTGCACATGGTCACTCAAGTAGTACATCGATTCTTTTGAGCTGAATTATCAAATCCAAAGGATTTCAAATCAGCAAATACCAATTCTCTTACGTCTAAACTAGATTTACTCAAGCGACAAATACTTTTATGAATTTGTTTATAACTATTGATTAAACACTATAAAAAATTAATTACTTAAATTAAATGGTCTCAAACAAGAGAATTTCACAATTTGGAAAGGTATCCAAGGGTTGTAGCATATAGATCAATCTCCGGTATAACATTGATTTATCCTAGTATTCAACAGATTACCCTCATTATGGATTTGCAAGGTTCATTTTACGATCACGATTTTCCCACCTATAATCGCCTACCACCATTGACAACCTAATTACATCGATGAGCAGAGTTAGGCATGAATCAGTGACGGAGCATAAAACATTCATTTTGCATAATAACCAAGCATGATATATAAGTATAAGACTAACCTATATATCAAACATTCTAGACTTTACCCTATAATGAACACACTTCTCACATTCTTTGGTCTATCCCTCTATTCATCTTCCAAGTTCAAGAGCGAACAACAAGTTTATTTAATGTTGATCAAGCATTAAAATAATAAAATAAGAATGCAAGCACAAATCATAAGATAACCCTTCTCATACTACAAACAAATTGTATTAAACCATTAACCGTAGCTACAACCCTAGGATAAGGAATTTTAGCAACTCATAGCACAAAAGATGATGAAATAATGTATAGTAATCATACAAAGTTTACCAAGATGAAGAAATGGAAAAAAAACCCTAAAAAATGTAGAAAAATCACCCAAAGTACTGTGCTCCCGTGTTTTTGGAACTTGATAAATATAAAAACAGCACACTTAAACTATTTATAGTCTAGAATAAAAATATGTGGCCAATTTATGGTGTCCAGGTCCGCGACGCAGACTTAATCCCTCGCCTAAAGTTCCACTCAGATGAAACCTCTCGACGACGCACTCCTATCGCGCACTCCACTGTTAAGTGGAATGTCCATTCTGTATACGCGTATTAGTTCTGCGACGCAGAGGTGTTCCCTCGTAGTGTATTTTTCATCTTCTTGGTCTTTTTTCTCCGCAACTTCATCTTCTCTTTTCCGACCTCTGTCCAGGTGCCCCATTGATCTTAGACGTATTTATATGCCTAACAACCATTTTTATCCCATAAATATAGCCGAGTGAGGACATTTTTGGTGGTTAAGTCAAGTATTTAGAGTCGTTTTAATTCTGCATCTTCTAACCAATATAATTAGATGTTTCTGGTCGAAGATCAATGAAAAACGAGCTAAAATTGGATACCGAAACATGGGCCGGAGAGTAGAACAAGAAGTGGCGGAAAAGAAGGGCTAAGAACTAGAAATAGCACTATGAAAGAGCACCTCCACGTGGTGGAGGCATTCCTTCCATGCAGAGAAGGAACTTTCCATAACAGGGGAGTTCGCGATAGCAGCGCGTCGCGGAGGTCATTTCCCCCATGAGAAAAGTAGTACGAGGGAACAGGTCCGCGACACAAAAATTGGCCCTCGTGTTTTATTTTTAGACTATAAATATTTAACTGTCTCTTATTGCACTCTACACTTTCTAAAAAATGGAAGCTAAGGCAAAAGACGATTTTGTACTAAATTCCAGTGTTTTACTTCTCCTTCTTCATCTTGGTAAAGACTTGTATGATTTCTAATACGTTCCATCTTGTTATTTGGTATTATGAGTAGCTAAAATCTATAGTCCTAGGGTTGTAGCTATGAATTATGGTTTAATGTAAATTTGTTCCTTGTGTGAAAAAGGTTGTTCTCTATTTTGTGCTTGCATTCTCATTGCATTATTTTAATGCTTGATCAATATTGAAATATAAATAGTGTCCACTCTTGAACTCAAAAGATGAATAGAGGGATCGAACAAGGAATGCAAGAGGTATGTTCATTCTAGAGTAAGTTCTAGATTGTTTTGTGTACAGGATAGGTTTATAACTATGCACCACATGTGGTTAAAATGCAAGATGAATACTTAGTGCACTGTTGTTGATTCATACGTAACCTCGCTCAATGATGTAGTTAGGTTTTCAATAGTGGTAGGCGATAAGAAGTCATAATATTATGATCGTAAAATGAACCTTGCCAACTCACAATAAGTCAACCCTCTGAACCTTGGAATAGAAACACATTGAACCGGAATTCGAGTTATGCTACAACTATGGGATGTCTTTCCAACTTGTGAAGTTTCTTTGTTGAAATCATTTATTTATAGTAGCTAATTCTTGTTAAGGTTGAAGTAGTAGTTAAACAAATTTCTCAATCTAATGAATACTTGAGTGATTTAGATAGTCATTGTAAATTGTTATTCGTTTATTTGAAGTCTCTTTGGTACGAACATTAGACTCAAAAGATTCTATTTACTACTTGAGTAATCACATGCACTTGCATGCGATTTTGGACACAACAAGTTTTTGGCGCCATTGCCGAGGACTTCTAAATCGGCAGATATCTAGTTTCTGAGTGTCTAAATTATTTCTACAAGTGTTGAAAACTTGATCTTGGCTCCTCTTTTGTGCAGGTTGTGTTAGGTTTTCGCATTGGAAAACGATCAGGGTTTGGTAGAGACATTATCTGAACTGGAGATATTCGTTCATTACTAGAGAAGGCGAAGAAGGTGAAACCGTCCCGGTCCTCGTGTGGTCAGGGAACCTGAAAACCCACAAATGATGGAAGAATAAACTACCACCAGTGATGATGACAGAAATGAAAGTAAGGAATGTGGCAATCCCACAAACCATCAATGTTACATCAAGTATTCTAAAGCCCGCACCGGGTGGGAGGTTTGAATTGAAGCAGAACATGGTGCAATTATTGCACACAAACGGGCAGTTCACTGGTCTATTTCATGAGGATCCCCGAGTACACATACATAATTTTCTCGAGATTAGTGATACTTACACTCCAGCGGGAGTGAACTCTGATTATGTGCGACTCACATTATTTCCCTTTTCTCTGCTCTGGGAAGCAAAAAGATGGTTATTTTCTGAGCCCGCAAATTCCATACAACTTAGGATGAACTGATACAAAAATTCTTGATACGATTTTTCCTATTCGGTAAAACACCAAAACTGAGAAGCGACAAATTGAGCTTCCGACAAAAAGGAGGGGAAAATCTATACCAAGTGCGATAGGTTTAAGTCTCTACTATTAAGTTACCCACATCATCATCAAACTAACGAGGTGTTGGTCCACACCTTCATTGAGGGGTTGGAACCAAACACAAAAATTTTACTTGATTCTGCTGTAGGTGGACAGACTTTGCTTTGCTTAATCGAATTTCACAAGGTAACCCTGAATGGAATGGCGGAGGAGTGAAACCGGTCGTACAGAAGACTGCCGGAGTTTCAGAGATGGACGCAGTCACAATTTTGTCTGCTCAGATTGCACCAATGTAGAACATGATGAATACTCATTTCAGCAACAAGTCAATAGGAAAACAACAAGCCCAAATTAATATGATTCACCAACCACAAGCTTGGTGTGAAGTATGTGGAGGGGGAGATCATAGTGTTGAGGTATGTGGGGCAAACCCAGAATCTGTTCATTTTGTAGGTAATCAGCGAGGAGGAAATCACCAAGGCTATGGAAATGCTTACAACTCAAGCTGGCAAAATCACCCAAACTTTTCATGCGGTGGAAATCAGAACCAACAACAAGGACAATACCAATACAAACCACAGAGTAGCGGTCAACAGTACCATAAACAAATCCTTTGAAATAAACAACAAAATCAAGGTAATCAAACAGGCTGCCAAGAAAGGTGATATGAGTGTGGAGGGCATGTTGAAACAAATCATGGCGGATCAAGCTAAATTGGCGTCCAATGTACGAAACAATCAATTGATAACACAAAATTTGGAAAAACAGTTTGGGCAGTTTGCTAGTGCTCAAAACTCTCGACCACTAGGGGGATTGCCGGGAAACACCGACTCAAACCCAAAACAAGTAAATGTTGTGAGCACTCGGAGTGGGCGCCCATTGGAGGAGTTAGCCCACTACTACAAAAAAGGGATCTAGCCATAATTTTGTAGTAGGATTAATTTAATGACCACTGAATCTTTTTATAATTTTAAATATTCCTGACTAATAGATATTTTCCACAAAAGGTTTTCTTGTACCGAAAATCAAATCTAATGACCACTAAAATCACTAAGTTTAAAGAAAATTGTTTCTACTATTATTTTAATTTTCCTCCGACATTTTCACACGATTTACCAATTCCCTCCAAAAAGGATAAATCCTCTTGAATCAAAAATTAATTTCATAAATTAGAAGAGGTTTTTGTAAAAGGCAAAATTAATCCATCACCGCTGAAACTCAGCCCTAACATATCTGTTCACCATCACCTCTTCATCCCAACTAGTGGTGGCAAATAGGCGGGTTGGGTCAAATGTTGATGAGTTGAAAATGGGTAAACATAAAATGGGTAATTATTCAGCCCACCCATATTTGATATGGTAAAAATGGGTTGGGTAATAAATGGATTGAGTAAAATACTAGTTTACCCATATTTTAACCATATAACATGAAGAAATAGTTCTTTACTTAAGAATTCAATATGGAGAAAATATTTTAGTCTTTTTTAAATGAAATATGTTAAAAATGCTTAATTTAGTTTTATTTTATTATAAAAGTAAAAAAAACTTTTTTAAAAAATACGGGATGGGTGGGGGTGAGGGGGCTGATAGGGGGCTAGCGGGTGGTGGTGGTCCAAGGAAGGGTGAAAAAATAAAATTTGAAGTTAAAAATATATTTTAAATACAAACTTAATATTTTTGAAGGGTGAGGGCTGGTT
>NC_028647.1:45227414-45249150 GCF_001406875.1 Solanum pennellii | reverse complement strand
TGATATGGGGGTTGGTGGGTTGGGGTCGAGGGTAAGGGTGAAAAAAAAATGAAATTTTGAAGTTCAAAATATTTTTTAAAAATAAACTTTATTTTTTTGGGGGCAAGTTAGGGGTGGGTGGTCGAGAGTTGAAATATTAATAAGGACCCATATATGAAAGTTTTGAAAAATCGCTTCTAAAACTTGGTAACAAAAGGTTTTTTGAAAATTTGGAGAAAACTTGCAATACCAATATATAACCCGTAGTTTACCCATAATATACCCATATTTTAATGGGTAAAATATGGGTATAAGTCCAAATATTACCATATTTAAAAGGGAAACTTTCGCATATAGCCACAAGAATAAACTTAATTAGGCTTTTTAGCTATAGTTTACATATTTACAGGTTGTAGCTACAATTTTAATGGTTATAGGAAAATGTATTTGTATAATTCGTTATAATTTTTATGCAAAACGAAAATTCAAACTTTCAAAAAGATAATGACGATAATTTTGATTCGAAAAAAGTAAACAATCCCTTATTTCATGCAACAATATCTCTTTAGACTTTCATACCAAATATGACTTTCTTTTCTTACGTATGTGTAAATTGATTTCTATTTGTTATGGTATAAATTATTATTGATTGATTCAATTCATTGATGACTGTAGTTATGTTGAATTGGTGATTGTATGATTTAATTATTTCCATACATAATTCTATGAAAATATTCTTTAAAGGTGGTTTGTATTTATATATATTGTATATGCATAGGTCAGTTTTATTTTTGATGAAATTAGTGTTTGTATATGTATAATTGATTGATGATGGTAGTTTATGTGGAATTAGAGTTTGTATAAATTAGTTTTTTACATTTGTAATTATATAAAATGAGTAGTAACATGCCTGATTTAAATTTGTATATTTTGTATATGTATAATTCACATGTTCTAATTTTTTTTGCAAAATTAGTGTTTGTATATGTACAATTGATAACGTGAAATTATTGTCTTTATCAATAAGCTATTTTCATATGCAATTGTATAAAAGGAGTAGTGACAATTGATTTGTAATTAAATATGTGTATATGTATAATTCACAACTGATTTGTTCTTCTATATTTGTCATAATATCTTCTAAAGCTATTTTGGATGATTCTTCATCCATAAATTTTGATTGTATCTAATTATAATTCAGAAAAATCACATGAAATTGCAGACATATGCAAATACAAACCAAAAGAACAAGAATAAAACCGCAAAAAAGGAAGAAACTTAACTGCATATTGCCCTGAAAATCAGGAAGCGTGATTTGACAAGGAAAAATTGAATTTTTTAAATTTTGAAATCAATTTGTGTTGAGGGATTTGAGGAGAAAATAAGGTAAAGGATTATGAGAAAGAAAAGGAATCATTTGTATCAATGGAAAAGGGACAACCACACACGCTTACACAAACCGAAAAAGTAAGCAACATAATTATAACAAAAAATTGGTGGCGAGTGGTGATAAAAATAAACTCTAGCTATAATAACTAATTAACTAGTATAAATTTGCTTAACTGTGTAAATTTCCCTATTTAAAATCACTCTTTCAATCCATATTTGATGGGCTATTTGGGCGGGTCAGGGAAAAGTGGGCTTAAATTTTTAGTGTAACACCCCGTAGCCAAAACAGACCAAAAATTAGTTTTTCAGAAAAATCTGCAGGTGCTACCAATGGTGGCATCGGCGGACCGTAGCCTGAACCACGGTCCGTCCTGCACAACCGTCGATGGGATCAGAAACTCCCAAAAATTTCAGCCTAGAAAAATTGGTTAAGTCTTGAACGATGGACGAACTTACGATCCGTAGGTCAAACGACGGTGTGTAGTCCGTGACCGTCGATCAATACTCCCTTCAACCACTCTTTAACAAGAGCAATGGATGACCAGCATGGTTCGTAGGTGGACCTACAGTCCGTAGGTGGAAAATTTGCAAACAGTTAAGGGAAAATACAGTAGGGTCAACTTAAAATGGTCATAACTCTTAGCACAAAATGAATTAGGTCTCCCATGACCTTCCCACAGATAGATAATTGAATTATCTTTCCATAGCCACCAACCATGCTAAAGTCAGACCTCCGAGTAAAGATTTATGCCCATTTTAGTAAAGGTCTGTCGAACATGCCCTCACGACGGGGCATCGGGCGCACGACGGACCGTCAGTCCTGGCCGTCGTGAGGCCGACAGCAACCTTCCCAGGGGTCTTTTTGACCTTTCCCACTCTGTTTAAACCCTAAATTACGTCGTTTTGACCCTAAATCATCAGATTTTGGTCAGTTTAAGCCTAGAAAAGTAACTAAAACATATCCAAGTCAAATCATTAAATCAAAACTTAGAAAATTAGAAGCAAGAGAGGAGAACAAAAGCTCAAGAACCCTAGTTCAAGAACGCCACAAGCTCCAGCAGTTCCAGCCCCGAAACTTAAGTACTTTTCCGTGGATTTCATCACCATGCATGTGGGATTTCACTAGTGGGTTCCTTTCACCCATTGGTCCTTAGTTTCAGTCAGTTCTTGATTCTCTTATCATGATTAGACGTAGGGTTTGTAGAACTTTGATATACCTTCATGAATTTATTAAATATATTTTCCAAATCAAATTATCATGTTATTAATCAGATTATCGCATGAATTTCAGAACCCTTGCTTTGTATTTCTTCAGTTCTTGAATTACACATGCTAGGTCATACATTTCAGACACTTCAGATAACATGCCTCAGTTATAAATGCATAATTACCAGATTAATTGTTGCATTCTCAGTTTGCATGTTCAGTTTTGAGCTATCCAGTATTTACAGAAATTCAGATATAATCAGTTAATTTACAGAATTCATTGGGAGTAGCATAATACCGAGTTGGACTAGGGTTTAGCGTACCCAATAGTCCCAGAACTACCAGCCAAGTAGGTTGTAAGTCCCCTCTGTGGGCAATCAATTTAGTGATCACGCCAGCATGCCTTTATACCTTTGGCAGGGTATATTGGGTCCTCTCGATGGGGCGTATACAACGGACTCCACATTTAGCTCATGTGGTTTTATTATCGGTTATTAGTAGCTCCCACAGTTTAGTCAGACTTTCTGCATTGACCATTTACTCAGTATATTCAGTATTCAGTTTCAGCATGTTATAAATTGGTCATTGCAACCAGTTAGCTCAAAAATCAGCACATCACGTTTAGATTATTATACTTGTTTTTGTGCTTGTTTAGTTATGTTTTATTTCAGCTTTACTCTATCCTACATGCTCAGTACCTTTCAAGTACTGACGCATACGTGGGCTACATCTTCTTGTGATGAAGATTCAGGTTCTCCGCATCCAGATCACGCATAGATCAATTTCCCGATCTCCAGTTCAGCAGATTCAGTGGTGAGTCCTCATTCTCCGCGGATAACAGTCATGAGTTTCATTTAAGTCTTTAGTCATTTAGTTTTAGTTTTTGCTAGATTTAGCTGGGGCTTGTCCCAGTGTTTCTAGTCTAGTTTAGATGCTATTCTCAGACATAGTTAGATTCATCTTAGTATTGAGTTAATATTTCTTTTGTATTAAACTCATTGTTTTCAAATATCTCAGTTATAGAATATGGGTATTCCCCATCTTTTCATTTTAAGTATGATTTAGCTTCCGCAACAGTTTATTATCTTTAGTATGCTCATGATCATGCCAGCAGGGTTAGCTTGGGATCACTTGTGGTCCTAGGTTCCGTGTCCGCGTCTCGGGGGTAGCTCGGGGCGTGACAAAACTTGGTCTTAAGTGTCCTATGATGTCTGAAAAGCCGCACTAAGTAGAGTCCTTTTCATGGGTGTGAAGTGCACCACATCTAATGAGAGGGAGGTTATGAAGTGTTTTAGGAAAAACTTCACTTTCTTGTTACTCTTATCATGCGTAAGGTATGATCAAATTCCATTCTCACTTGACATTGTGCGCTTAAGATCATTCCTTCTTGTAGAGCTTAGGCATGGAATGCTAATGCACGCAATGCTAACGTAGTTCCTCTAGTACCAGATTAGGAAGTTCAAGTGCAGAGTTTCAGAATGCCAATTCAACTTTTGGCTCTGAGTTTTAACAACAAGAACAATCAGCAGGTTTGAGTTCCTACTAATAGAATTGATCGATTAGTGGCAGCCAGAGTTTATGATTTCGTTAGGATGAATCCGCCTAAGTTTTCAGGGTCACAAGTTGGTAAGGACCCACAGAAGTTCATTGGAGAGGTCAATAAAATATTTGATGTGATGTCAATAACTGGTAGTTATACGTGAGATTGACATCCTACCAACTCAAGGATATGACTCACATATGGTTCACTCATACAATGGACATGACTTTGTCTTTTGTAACTCACATAGCAGTCCAATTCAGTGTTAGTCCAGAAACTCTCTCAGAACCTTTCTCAGTCTCTACTCAGTCGGTGACCCAGTTATAGCTAGACTGGTATACAGAAATTGCCTTGTCATAGTCTCTCAGAAAGTCACCTCAGCAGATCTAGTAGAGTTAGAAATGGTAGACTTCAATGTCATTCTAGGCATGGATTGGTTACACTCATGTTATGCCTCAGTCGATTGTAGAACTAGGATTGTTCGTTTTCAGTTTCCAGACGAACCAATCTTAGAATGGAAGGGTAGTAGCCTAGCGCCTATAGGTTAATTTCTTTCTTACCTTAAGGCTAGAAAGATGATATCTAAGGGTTATCTCTATCATCTAGTTCGGGTTAAGGATTCTAGCCTTGAAACCCATCTCTTGAGTCAGTTCCAGTAATCTGTGAATTTAAGAAGTATTTCCAAAAGATCTTCCTGAGGTTCCTCCCGAAAGGGAAATCGACTTTGGAATTGATCTCCTTCCAGATACACAGCCTATTTCTATTCCTCCTTACAGAATGGCTCCAGCAGATCTTAAGGAATTGAAAGAGCAGTTGAAAGACCTTCTAGATAAGGGTTTCATCAGACCTAGTATTTCACCATGGGGTGCACCAATATTGTTCTTAAAGAAGAAAGATGGTTCTCTCAAAATGTGCATTGACTATAGACAGTTGAACAAGGTCACAATCAAGAATAAGTATCCCATTGCCAGGATTGATGACTTGTTTGACCAACTTCAGGGTGCTAGTCATTTCTCAAAGATAGACCTCAGATCGGGTTATCATCATCTCAGAGTCAGAGATAGTGACATTCCGAAAACAACCTTCAGATTATGAATTTGTAGTTATGTCATTTGGACTAACCAATGCTCCTGCAGCTTTCATGGATTTGATGAACAGAGTGTTCAAACAGTACTTAGAATTGTTCGTTATCGTCTTCATTGATGATATCCTCATTTACTCTAGGAGTGAGGAAGAACATGCAAGTCATTTGAGAGTTGTTCTGCAGACTCTCAAAGATCGCCAGTTATTCGCTAAGTTTAGTAAATGTGAGTTTTGGTTGCAATCCGTTCCTTTCCTTGGTCACATTGTATCTAGCAAAGGGATCCGCGTAGATTCACAAAAGATAGAAGCAGTGTAACAATGGCCCAAACCTACCTCTACTACAGATATCATAAGTTTCTTAGGTCTAGCAGGTTATTACGGAAGGTTCGTGGAAGGATTTTCATCCATAGCCTCACCATTGACTAGGTTGACTCAGAAGATGGTCAAGTTCCAATAGTCAGATGATTGTGAGAAAAGCTTCGCAGAATTGAAAACTAGATCGACTACAGCTCCTGTCTTGACTCTACCAGAGGGTTCTGATGGTTATGTGATCTATTGCGATGCATCCAGAGTTGGCATTGGTTGTGTGTTAATGCAAAGAGATAAAGTTATATCTTATGCCTCTAGAGAGATTAAGGTGCATGAGAAGAACTATCCAACTCATGACCTCGAGCTTGCAGCAGTGGTGTTTGCACTCAAGATATGGAGACACTACTTGTATGGTGTTCATGTAGATGTGTTCACCGATCATAAGAGCCTTCAGTATGTGTTCACCCAAAAAGAGTTGAATCTTCGCCAGAGGAGATGGCTTGAGTTCCTTAAGGATTATGATATGAGTGTGCATTATCATCCTGGAAAGGCGAATGTAGTGGCCGATGCTCTTAGTAGATTATCTATGGGTAGTGTAGCCCATGTTGAGGAAAAAAGAAAGGAGCTAGTGAAGGATGTTCACAAGCTTGCTCGCTTGGGAGTTCGCCTTATGAGCATATCAGACAACGGTGTAACAGTTCAGAATGGGGTAGAATCATCTTTGGTAGTGGAGGTTAAAGAAAAGCAAGAGAGTGATCCGATCTTGCTTGAACTAAAGGGTGCAGTCAACAATCAGAGAGTGGAGGTTTTCTCCCAAGGGGGAGATGGTGTACTTCGCTACCAAGGTAGATTGTGTGTTCCTGATGTGGGAGAGTTGAGGCAGCATATTCTTGCAGAAGCTCATAACTCCAGGTATTCTATTCATCCAGGTGCCACTAAGATGTACCGCGATCTGCGGGAAGTCTATTGGTGGAATGGCATGAAGAGGGATATAGCAGACTTTGTGAGTAAGTGCCCCAATTGCCAGCAAGTCAAGGTAGAACATCAGAAACCAGGAGGTATGACTCAAGAGATCGATATTCCTACTTGGAAGTGGGATGTGATCAATATGGATTTCATCACAGGGTTACCTCGTACTCGCAGACAACATGACTCAATTTGGGTGATAGTTGATAGGATGACTAAGTCTTCTCGCTTTTTGGCGGTCAAGACTACATATTCGGCAGAGGACTATGCCAAGCTTTACCTTACTGAAATTGTGAGGTTGCATGGGGTTCCTTTGTCTATCATCTCATATAGAGGTCCTAAGTTTACCTCTCATTTCTGGAAATCATTTCAAAAAGGTTTTGGTACTCAAGTTAACCTTATTACAACATTTCATCCACAGACGGATGGGTAGGCAGAGCGTACCATTTAGACCTTAGAGGATATGTTGAGAGCTTGTGTGATCAATTTCAAAGGTAGTTGGGATGATCACCTTCCTCTTATTGAGTTTGCCTACAATAATAGCTACCATTCCAGCATTTAGATGGATCCTTATGAGGCTTTATATGGGCGTAGATGTAGATCTCCTGTTGGTTGGTTTGAAGTAGGTGAAGCAGCTTTGATAGGGCCAGATTCAGTCCTTTATGCTATGGAGAAAGTGCAACTCATTAGAGATAGACTTAAGACAGCCCAAAGTCGTCAGAAATCTTATGCAGATGTAAGGAGAAGGGAACTAGAGTTCCAAGTTGATGATTGGGTTTTTCTAAAAGTCTCACCTATGAAAGGGGTGATGAGATTTGGAAAGAAAGGGAAGCTCAGTCCTAGATATGTAGGCCCTTACAAGATCTTGAAAAGGATTGGCAAGGTGGCATATGAGTTAGAGTTGCGAGCAAAATTAGCAGCAGTGCATCCGGTCAACCACATCTCACTCTTGAAGAAGTGCGTGGGTGACCCAGCCTCTATAGTGACATTAGAGAGTGTGGCGGTGAAAGATAGTCTTTCTTATGAGGATGTACCAGTTGAGATTCTTGACCATCAGGTTAGAAGGTTGAGAAACAAAGAAGTCGCTTCAGTCAAGGTTTTGTAGAGGAGTCAGTCCGTAGAGGGAGCTACTTGGGAAGCAGAAGCAGCCATGAAAGCCAAGTATCCTTACCTTTTTCCTTCCGATTCCACTCCAGCTTGAGGTAATAGTTCCTCTTCAGTTTTGCAGTCATTCATGCGTAAATTCAGTTTCAGAATCATGTTCCCTCAGTTTGTACTTTCATTTTTAGCGTAACTGCATGTACTCAAACTTAATTAAGTCAGAACTCAGTTCTTAGTGTTTAGTAGTGGGGTTTGCATCTCTCTCCCTCTATTTCGGCTAGTTTAGTCTTCATTCGAGGACGAATGCTCCCAAGGGGGAAATAATGTAACACCCCGTAGCCAAAATAGACCAAAAGTTAGTTTTTCAGAAAAATCTGCAGGTGCTACCAATAGTGGCATCGACGGACCGTAGCCTGAACTACGGTTCGTCCTGCACAACCGTCGATGGGATCTGAAACTCCCAAAAATTTCAGCCTAGAAAAATTTGTTAAGTCTTGGACGACGGATGGAATTACGGTCCGTAGGTCAAACGATGGTCCGTAGTCCGTGATCGTCGATAAAGACTCCCTTCAACCACTCTCTGACAAGAGCTATGGATGACCAGCATGGTTCGTAGGTGGACCTACGGTCCGTAGGTGGAAAATTTGCAGCCAGTTAAGGGGAAATGCAGTTGGGTCAACTTAAATTGATCATAACTCTTAGCACAAAATGAATTAGGTCTCCCATAACCTACCCACAGATATATAATTGAATTATATTTCCATAGCCACCGACCTTGCTAAAATCAGACATCTGAGTAAAAAGTTATGCCCATTTTAGTAAAGGCTTGTCAAACAGGCCCTCACGACGGGGCGTTGGGCGCACGACGGACCGTCAGTCCTGGCCATCATGAGGCCCAACAGCAACCTTCCCAGGGGTCTTTTTGACCTTTTCCACTCCGTTTAAACCCTAAGTACGTCGTTTGACCCTAAATCATCAGATTTTAGTCAATTTAAGCCTAGAAACATAATTAAAACATATCCAAGTCAAATGATTAAATCAAAACTTTAGAAAATCAGAAGCAAGAGAAGAGAACAAAAGCTCAAGAACCCTAGTTCAAGAACGCCACAAGCTCCAGCAGTTCCAGCCCCGAAACTTAAGTATTTTTCCGTGGATTTCATCACCATGTATGTGGGATTTCACTAGTGGGTTCCTTTCACCCATTGGGTCCCTAGGGTTTGTAGAACTTTGATATACCTTCATGAATTTATTAAATATATGTTCCAAATCAGATTATCATGTTATTAATCTGATTAACGCATGAATTTCAGAACCCTAGCTTTATATTTCTAAAGTTCTTGACTTACACATGCTAGGTCATATATTTCAGACAATTCAGATATACATGCCTCAGTTATAAATGTATAATTACCAGATTAATTGTTACATTCTCATTTTGCATGTTCAGTTTCGAGTTATCCAGTATTTATAGAAATTCAGATATAATCAGTTAATTTACAGAATTCATTGGGAGTAGCATAATACCGAGTTGGACTAGGGTTTCGCATACCCAATAGTCCCAGAACTACCAGCCAAGTAGGTTGTAAGTCCCCTTTGTGGGAAATCAGTTTAGTGATCACGCCAGCATGCCTTTATACCTTTGGCAGGGTATATTGGGTCCTCTCGATGGGGCGTAAACAGCGGACTCCACATTTAGCTCATGTGGTTTTATTATCGGTTATTAGTAGCTCCCACAGTTTAGTCAGACTTTCTGCATTGAACATTTATCAGTATATTCAGGATTCAGTATTCAGTTTCAGCATGTTATAAATCGGTCATTGCATCCAGTTAGCTAAAAAATCAGCACATCACGTTCAGATTATTATACTTGTTTTTGTGCTTGTTCAGTTATGTTTTATTTCAGATTTACTCTATCCTACATGCTCAGTTCCTTTCAAGTACTGATGCATACGTGGGCTACATCTTCTTGTGATGTAGATTCAGGTTCTCAGCATCCAGATCACGCATAGATCGATTTCCCGATCTCCAGTTCAGCAGATTCAGTGGTGAGTCCTCATTCTCCGAGGAAAACAGTCATGAGTTTCATTTAAGTCTTTAGTCATTTAGTTTCAGTTTTTGCTAGATTTAGATGGGGCTTGTCCCAGTGTTTCTAGTCTAGTTTAGATGCTATTTTCAGACATAGTTAGATTCAGCTTAGTATTGAGTTAATATTTCTTTTGTATTAAACTCATTGTTTTGAAATATCTCAGTTATAGAATATTAGTATTTCCCATATTTTCATTTTAAGTATGATTTAGCTTCCGCAACAGTTTATTATCTTTAGTATGCTCATGATCATGCCAGCAGGGTTAGCTTGGGATCACTTGTGGTCCTAGGTTCCGTATCCGCGTCTCGGGAGTAGATCGGGGCATGACATTTAGCACTAATCCCAATAAATTGGTCATCTCTGTTTTAGCATTGAGCACTAGTCCCAGGGGGCATGTAACCGAGAAGATATTTTCTACTCTTTTTATCTTATTGTATTTGAAATTTTGGGACTTAAATGAACTGTAATACTCTTATTTTAATGTTGTTTGTTTCATATAGATGCATATACTGTATGTGGAACTTAAAATGGTACTTCTCCTCTTCAGATTTGACCTATTTTAGGATTCTTTACTTTTATCGGGCAGTAGAAGCGATAAATTCTATGGCAGATTGCAGTGTCAGATTATTTGTTTCACTCTGCACTATTTTCTTCTTTACATTTTCATGATTCTATAAAGGGAAGATTTTGTAAGAAAAAATGTATGTTCATATATCTGTTAGTTGCTCGAATCTTGTCTTTAGCATTTTGCTTGTTGAAGTGTTTGTGGAGAAGAATGAGAAAACAATATTGTACACTATATATTATCAAAGTTACTTAATATCTTTTAAAGGATTTGAACCTGTTGATACAGCCTTTTCATCTGCCCAAGTGTTAGTGGGAGTGTTACTCGGTATATGTGTGCTTATGTGAGGTAACTATGTATTTAGAGAATAGTTGAAGTTGTACGATAGTACAATTACTTGGTAGCTATGCTAGTGAGAGGTATCAAGTATTCTTGCAATAATCGAGATCCACACAAATTGTCATGGATATCACCACCCTTGTGGAAAATATCTAATATGATGTATGTGAGTAGAAATTGCAAGGGATGAATTGTGATGGTTTCTAGTGATCGTTGCGGTCCTTGAATACAAATAGAGTGGTAACATGAACAACCATTTATGATGTTGTTGATGATAATATGAACAACCAGCCAACGTCTTTCGTCATTTAAAAGTAGTATTGTTAAATTTCATTAATTATAACACAAAGATATCGTGAAGTACTAATAATGGTTCTTTTATAATGTTTACTCTCTTTATTACTTAAAGATTTTTGTTTTTAAAGAGGGAGACCATATTTATTGATATGAGCTCTTCTCTAATCTTTTACTTTAGTAGTCTGAAGCACTTGGAGTCAACTGGTTTCCACACACTTCTCTTTGGTTGGTAGGACCCCATTCTTTTGGTTCTTATTCAAGGTGTATAGACTGTAGGAAAATTAAGGCTTTATTTCTTTGCACTTAATGGAGGTCTGAATCTTAATCATTTAGTTTCAGCCCATTAAGTAAGTTTGATTTTTAGGTTTGAATCAAAATCATTCAGATTCAGCCCATTAAGTTCATTTGTTTTATTTTTTAAGAAACCTCTTAATGGGTTTGAAGAGGTCTGAACGAATAAAATCTGTAGGAGATTCCTAATAGCATTCAGACTCACTTAGGCATTAATTGTTTTCATTAAGATTAAGAGGTCTGAATGTCATTAAGAGTCTCCTACAGATCTGATTCGTTCAGACCTCTTCAGACCCATTAAGAGGTTTCTTAAAAAATAAAACAAATGATCTTAATGGGCTGAATCTGAATGATTCTGATTCAAACCTAAAAATCAAACTTACTTAATGGGATGAATCTGAATGATTAATATTCAGACCTCCATTAAGTGCAAACAAATAAAACCTTATTAAGTTATCAATAGTAAATCATCATTTCTCTGCTTTTGGCTAAAAACTTTCTCTCTCTAATCTCAATCAAACACCATTTTTTCGCTCTTGAACTGGAAAGTTTTCATAAATCCTTTCAAAAAAATTTTATATTAATAATTTTCTTGTATTGACATGTGTCAAGAACATTGGTTGCAATAATATTTTCACTACATTGTTGTTTATCAAGGTTTTTGAATGAAAACATAGTTTTTATATTAATAATTTTCTTGTATTGACGTGTGTCAAGAATACCAGTTGCAATAATATTATTGTGTATTGTTGTTTATCAATATTTTTAAATAAAAATAGCACTCCGAATCATGATTACTAAAACTTTTTAAATTTTTTTAATCAAAAGTGATATATTTTGTTGAAATAAAATTTTTATAATACTTTATCAATATAATGTCCAATTTCACTGACATATTCAAATATTGAAAAAAAAACATTAATTATTTAAGTTTCAGATTTAGAGATCACATCTCAATATTCTGATGTGTATTCAAATCAAAACACTCAGATCTTAATGCAAATCTTAATATTCAGATGTCTATTAAGATTCGGACCTCTTAATCTTAATGAAAACAAATGAGGCCTAAATAAACATAAATTCTTATACTAACGGATGGTTTCATTGCACACACACACTTAGGATTCTTCCTAATTAATTTATGTGCTCTCTTAATATTAATATGATAAAGCAGAGATACTAGTTGTTAGCATAAAATATAAATAATTTTTATGAGTATATATTTTTAGCCTGTCTAATATTTTTGCTTTCCTTCATTTGATATTGTTAAGGGTACACACACTACAATGCAGCATCAAAGTGATACTTTCTTGTTTAGGCCCCATTTGGCCATGAAAACTAAATACCAAATTGGAGTTGGAGTTGAAGTTGTGTTTGACCATGAATATAAGTTTGAGTTGTTTTTGTATTGCTGTGAAAGAAATGAGAGTGAAAAAAGAGAAAACTTGTTGTTCAAATTCGGAATTATACTTCGAATTGAATTCTAGAAATTTTATGGCCAGACCTCTTTTTCGGAATTTAACTTGGGAAAAAGCAAAATTTTTCCCTGTCAAACTTCCACTTATATTATCAGGGATTTATCCAGATTTGGGGCAAAGTTTGGTCCACGTCATTGTTGTTTCGAAATAAAATTTTGTGAGTTCTAAAGCTACGAAGAATATCTTACAGAAAGTATTGTTTCAATAATAATTGAGAATGTATAAAATGGAATTCTGAAAATTAAGGGCACTACAAGGCGTACTTGTTGATTTGAATTATATATTTTCCCCGTATAATATCAACTAATGATTTATTTATATAGATTGATTTCATCTCTTTTTTTTTTTGGCTTCTTCTTCATTTCTTAACTTATATAGTTCTTTTCGGATGAAGGCTAGAATTAATCTTTTTTGGTAATAAACTATAAGATTTTACCCTACACACTAGAGCTGGGAAAATTTCTACACACTAGAGCATAGAAATTAGAATTTTTCATATCTTTGTTTGGTGTTAGGCATTTGACTTTTTTCTAGGTAGTAGGTGCCTTCTAGTTCCCCTAGCAGTTTCAAGTAGTCTTAGATAGGAAATTCCTGACTAGGAGTAGTACCTAACTTAGAGTAGTTGAAATCTACGTCATATTTACTAGACGAGGAACCAAACTCCGACCTACACCTCTATTGAGTTGATGTGTTTTTTTTCGTTTATATTGCCCTAAATCATAGAAGATAGCAAACATGTAATTCTTTCCCTCAATTATGCACTGATGTATATTGACAGATTGAATTGATTCATTCTTACTATATTTATTAGACAGAGTTTCTCGATTGGTGGACATCTCGACCTACAAATAGTAACACGAATTTTATTTATTTTAGTCAAATGAAGCGACGGAATAAACATTAAACAATAATCTACTTATTAGTACACTAATTGTGACATTGTTTACAGATGGAAAATCATAATTCTTGTTCCGAAAACCGAGCTACTTGATTTTCCTCTCTTGTTGTGCAAAGAGTTGTTTGATTTGGTATCCCACCACAATCATAGTTATTGCGAATAATTTGCTTACTCTGCATTAATATCAAATAAGATTCTATTCTATCAACTTTTTGAGATGCTTAGCATGTTCTTGTACTTCTCCAAATTAGATCATCTTTTGTTTAATATTGTCAATATGCCGATATCTCTTTAGTTTATCTGCAGGTCCTAGGAAACAAAAAAAATTTAACTTCTTGAAAGGTGGTTTTAAAAGATAGTTGATATTAGGAGTTTGTTCTTTAATTTTACCCTTCATGTGTCATTATGTAGATTGTAGATTATAGGTGGGTTGTAACTTGTATCAATATTTAATCCTATTCATATCCATGAAAAGTTGTTTAGTGTATCAATTCATGATAAGTAATAGTTTAGTTCATTCCTTTACGGATTTTTCCAGTACTCAACCTAGGATTTCTTTTTTTGTGTGTGCCGAAATTTTTAAACCATTCTCATTCTAAAACAAAAGATTAAGAGTGCCAGCTTCCTCTTGGATTTGTACCTTATTCTTTCCTCTTGTATACATTAAGAACACATTTGTCTTTTCCAACTTTAACAAAATCAATTATTCTCTTCTCATAAGGTGCAAAATAAGCTATTGTCCATATAAGACTTCTAATACTTCTAACAAAATTTACTCTCCTACTGGTTTTCCCTTTCTACGGGGAACCAACTATTTCTTGGTAACATGTCCTTTGCTAAGATCCACCATAAGTCCTTTATTTTGCTTGTTGTTTGGTGCCATCCCTAATTAGCTCCAGTAGAACTTTGTAGCGTGAAGAAAATTTGCCAAGTACTTTTGAAGGAAGTAGTTGCCGGAAGCGCACTGAGAAGAGAGACATCAACCTATGATTCCCAATGGTTTGTATCACGATGGTATTCATGTTTTTATACATGAAATTTCATCTTTTGATATTTTTATTTTATTATTTCAGGTTATAGTGTGATGTTTAAATATTCCAATATGATGAAGAGTTGAGAAAATTATTTGATATGATAGATTATATTAGCTCAAACATAATAAGTTTATTTTTTGGTAGTGACAGTGATACTTTGGATCAATACTTCCTTTTATTTGTTTAGATTATATCAGATATATTCTATTTTTATAAATTAAAAGTAATTTTTCTTTAGCACTTGTCAAATTATGTTGCCACTACGAAGCTCTCTATTACTGATAATATTGTTCGATTTTTTGATTATAAAAATTATCTCTAGAACTACAAGATAATTATTTTTTAAACGAATGCAATATTTACTATTAATGACGACTAAACAGTTATCGTTAATGTTGGTAACTTTAGCATCAATGTAAAAGAATTTCCAACCATAAAATGAATTGTAAAAGGGTAAATTTAAGTCATTTTCACATTGCATATTGTGGCCTTCAGAATTGTTGTTAAAGATGTTTACTATTTATTAGTGGCAATTTAATTAAATTTACTTTACATTAAAATGGACTGTATAGTGACCATTCTGATTGCCAAAAAATAATAGTTGGTAAAACTACTGACTTTTAACGGCAATTTGATTGATTTAATGGCTATGAGAATGGACATCAAAAGAGCATAATTGGCAGTTATAAATTGGATTTAGTAACCAAGATAATTGCCACAAAAAATTGCCTCTAAAGCTAATAGTTATTGGTGGCAATTAAAGACATACTTTACCAACATTTTTGATAATGGCGACAATAGCCTTTTCCGACCCCAGCATCGCCGGCCAAAGACCAATTGCTGGTAAAAGATATAGCGGCAATTGTTATTGCCGTAAGAGCCATTTTTTATTGTCTCTAAAACCCGTTATTGTACTAGTGGCACCGAAGGAAAAAGTTGTTGAAGAAAGAGAAAAACATGTAGAGGAAGCAGAATCAAGTGAACAAAGGGTGAATGAGGAACCAAAAGCAAAACCATCGCCTCTTTTTCCACAGACATTCAAAAAGCAAAAAGAGGAGGAGTGTTTTGGTAAGTTCATTGAATTACTCAAGAAGGTACATGTTTACTTGCCTTTCATTGATGTGTTGCAGGGCATTTCTAAGTATGCCAAGTATGTAAAAGATGTGGTAGACAACAAGAGTCGATTGGCTGAGAATGCAACAGTTGCACTTACTGAGGAGTACAGTTCTCGAATCCAAAATAGGATCCCAAATAAAAATGGTAAATGTCTGGAGGCAAGGGGCTTATGCGATTCGGGTGAAAATATCAATTTGATGCCTACGTCCATGTTCCTCAAATTTGGATTAGGAAGGCCCAAACCCACCACTATCATGTTGCAATTAGCTAATCGTTCTGTTTCTAGGAATAATGGTGTTATCGAAGATGTCTTGGTTCAAGCAAGAACTCTAATTTTCCCCGCAGACTTTGTCATTCTAGATTTTGAGCCTCACCCCAAGGTCCATTTATTTTGGGACGACCATTCCTAGCCACAGGAGGAGCATTAATTGATGTGGCAGCCGGTAGGCTAACAATGAGAGCTCATGATAAGGTCGAGGTGTTTGATGTTTACAAAGCAATAAAGTTGCCTGCTATATATGAAGAGTTATCGGCAATCATAGTCATTGAAGATGAAGTGACAGCCAAATTTGTCGAGGCCAGGGACCCTTTAGAAAAAGTGTTGATTGGGCAAGACATTGAGGGAGATGCGGAAGCCCAAGAGATGGCTAACGTCCTCAATTTCCCGAATGTGAGTATGATTCGCAAGTTTGTGGAACCATTGAATAGAGTCTTGGGCCCATATCTGAAACCTTCGATTGAGGAAGCACCAAAGCTGAAACTAAAGGCTCTCCCTTCTCACCTCAGGTATGCGTTCTTAGGTGCAAATGAATCTTTACCTGTAATCCTCTCTGCTGCCTTGTCTGAAATGCAGGTCGAAGCATTATTGAAAATATTGAGGAAGAGGAAAAAGGCGATAGACTGGCAGATGACTGACATACACGACATCAACCCCGCTTTGTGCATATATAGGATATTCATGGAAGAGGGTCACAAGTCAGTTGTGCAACCTCAGCGCAGGCTGAACCCAGTGATGAAGAATGTTGGTGCCCAAGGAGGTAATCAAATGGCTTGATGCAGGAATTGTCTGCCTAATTCGGATAGCAAGTGGGTTAGCCCAGGGTAATGTGTACATAAAATGGAGGCATGACGGTGATCACTAATGAAAAAGTGAGCTGACCCCAGCCAGGACAGTCACAGGATGAAGAATATGCATGGATTACAGGAAATTGAATGAAGCCACCAGGAAGGATCATTACCCGGTCCCTTTCATGATCAGATGCTGGACCGATTGGCTAGGCAAGAATATTACTGTTTTTTGGATGGCTATTCGGGGTAAAACCAAATTGTGATTGCACAAGAGGATCAAGAGAAAACCACTTTCACTTGCCCGTATGGTACATATGCCTTTAAGAGGATGCCTTTTGGGTTATGCAATGTTCTGAATACTTTCTAAAGATGCATGATGGCTATTTTTCTATGGTCAAAGATTTATTGGAGATATTCATGGATGATTTCTCGGTGTTCAAGAAGTCTTCTGTCAGGTGCTTAGAGAATTTGGATAGGGTCTTAGCTAGGTGCAAAGAAACAAATATTGTCCTAAATTGGGAAAAAGGTGCCTTTATAGTAAAGTAAGGGATTTTGTTGGGGCATAAGGTGCAAAGGGAGGGCTGGAAGTTGATCGTGCTAAAGTGAAAGTAACTGAAAATCTCCCCCTCCCATTTCTGTGGAAGGGGTGCAATGTTTTCTGGGTCATGCTGGGTTCTACAGGAGATTCATCAAAGATTTTTCCAAGATTTCTAGGCCTATGTGGAGTCTTCTGGAGAAGGAGATGAAATTTGTATTTGATGAAAAGTGCCTGCAAGCTTTCGCAACTCTAAAAAAAGAAGCTCATAGAAGCTTCGATCCTAACTTCTCCAAATTGGTAGCTCCCTTTTAAGTTGATATGTGATGCAAGCGATTTGTCTATAGGAGCGGTATTGGGAAAATGAAAAGAGAAGGGGTTCCACTCAATATACTATGGAAGCAAAACGTTGAATGCAGCCCAAGCCAATTACACTGTGACTGAAAAAAATGCTAGCACTGTTGTATGCATTTGACAAGTTTAGATCTTACCTGGTAGGTACTAAAGTTATTTTTTATACTGACCATGCAACTATCAGGTACTTGTTCAACAAGAAATATGCAAAGCCCCGGTTGATTAGGTGGATTCTATTATTGCAAGAGTTCGACAAAGAGATCAAAGATCGAAAAGGTTCTGAAATCAAGATTGAAAATTATTTGTCCAGGTTGGAGAGCTCATCACATGTGGGAGAGAAGAGGAAGATTAGGGAGGAATTCCCTGATGATCAACTATTGGCACTAGAGGTAACTGAGTTACATGGTATGATGACATCATGTATTTGGTTAGCGGTCTGTTTCCACTAGGTGCAACCTCGCATCAAAGGAAGAATCTTTCCCACGATGCTCGATTTTACATATGTGATGAGCCATAGTTATTCAAGAAAGGGCTTAACAAAATGATGAGGAGATGCGTGCTTGATTCTGAAATGAAGCAAGTGATGGATATTTGCCACTCGTCTACATATGGAGGTCATCACGGTGGTGAGCGCACCTCACATAAGGTGCTTCAATCAGGTTTCTTCTGGCCTACCTTGTTTAGAGATGCTGCAGGTTATGTGAAGAGTTGTGATCAATGCCAAAGGATTAGGTCTATTTCCAAGCGACATGAGATGCCCTTGCATAATATTCTGTAGGTTGAAATATTTGACGTTTGGCGGATAGACTTCATGGGGTTATTCCCTCTATCAAATGGGAATCAATACATTATTGTGGATGTGGATTATGTTTCAAAGTGGGCCGAAGCAGTGTCATTGCCGACGAATGATGCTAAGGTGGTGTTGAAGTTCCTCAAGAAACATATCTTCACTCATTTTGGAACTCCGAGAGAAATAATCAGTGATGGAGGGACACACTTCATAAATCAATTGGTGAGGAACATTTCAGCAAAATATGGATTCAGGCACAAGGTAGCTATGACATACCACCCTCAAACCAGTGGTCAGGTAGAGGTGTCTAATCGAGAGGTGAAACAGATTCTACAAAAATCATTGAATGCATAATGGAAGGATTGGGCAATGAAGCTTGATGATGCACTCTGGGCTTATAGGACCGCTTACAAAACACTAATCGGTACTTCTACCTATCGATTGGTGTTTGGTAAAGCGTGTCACCTCCCAGTTGAACTAGAGCATTAGGCTTACTAGGATGTGAAGAAGTTGAACCTGAATCCCGAGTTAGCCGGCAAGAAAAGGATGGATTAACTGCATGAGTTGGAAGAATTCCGTCTCCATGCCTATAAAAATGCCAAACTATACAAGGAGAAAACCTGGCATGACAAGCACATTGTGGCTCAATTTTTGGAGCTCGGGCAAATGGTATTGTTGTTCAACTTCCGATTAATGTTGTTTAAAGGCAAGCTTAAGTCGAATTGGAGTGGACCTTTTGAGGTGGTACGCATGAACGACCATGGTACGATGGAGTTATGGAATGAAGGGAAGAAATCCACGTTTATTGTGAATGGGCAAGGGTGAAACATTCTTTTGCACAAAAGTTTACTCGAGAAGTCGAAGCTCTGGAGTTGAGCAATGAATGAGAGGAAGCTGAGTCATGTCGTGACGTTAAATCAGACGCTACTCAGGAGGCAACCCGAGGCGGGATGTTTTTGAAGTTTTTTGTTTCATTTATTGTGTTTTAGTAGGGTATTTTATTGTACTTTCAATTAGGGATTATTTTGGATTTGTGTGTGTATTTTCATTTGCAGGAAACAATGGGAAACAGGGGAATCGGAGAACTCACCACGTCGCGGACGTGTTCCCACAAGTGCCATTTCACAGGAGAAATTTAAGCGGGTTAAACAGGGGAGTACGCGACCTGAGCGCGTCGCGGACCTGCCTTCCTAAGTGGAGTTGGCCAGATTTTCAAGAAAAAAAGTCCCAAGGCAAGCGTCATGGATCAATTTTTAAAGAATTAATCTCGCATGAAAAGTTTCCACGGTAGTTCGCGACCTATGCGCGTCGCGGAAATACTCCCCTGCATCACAACCTTCTTCGAGCATCGAAAAGGAATTTCACCAAGGCTTGTCTGCGACAGTTTCGCATCGCGGACCTATTACATTTTTTGAAGTCGGTTATTAAAAAGTCGGGTATTACCCGACTAATTAGATAAAACTCGACCCCCATCCATTTTTAACTCCTAAAATTGATGGTTTCACTTAGTTTTTTCCCCTTCCTTGCGATTTTTCTCCCCAATGAAACCCTTCCCCTTCCATCAATCAAGTCTGTGTCGCTTAGATTGAAGATTTCCTTCAAAGTTCCTCAATTATTCCTCATTTATACTACTCAAGTTATGTTCTTGCTCTCTTTCTCTTAGTTTGTGATGAAATTGATGAAGATTTTTGATGTTTTGGTTGTGCTTTGTGATGGGGATGAGTTTGAGTGCTTTTTTTTTAGAATGGGCTTAATCGGTTGAATGCTTGAAGATTTTGAACTCAAATGTGTGATAGCATGTGTGGAAACCTAGGTTACTCATTTTAAAAGATGTTGTCATACACTTTTGAATCTTGTAGGTTTGCCAATTTAAACTTCATGAGTGTTAATGTAGAGTGTTGATGAAGTGCTTAAGCTAGATGATAAAATTGTTGTTCGAATTCTTGAATAAAACCACTAGGGTTTGGGTTTAGATGTTTTAATAGGGGAGAATGTTAGGATTTGTTGGCTATAACAGTGGGGAAAGTCTAAGTACCTTGTTGTTCTGAAATCATGCTCAAGCATGAGTATGGGGGTGCCCTTCCGTCATTGAATCCTCATGATTTATATGTAGTATTTTTGTTTGCAGGTTTCCATGTCGAGTTCACAAAGGTCAGGCAAGGTGGTGGCGTCTAGAAGCCGCAAGAGAGTTAGGAATGGAACCATCAATACCAAGGGGACAAACTCAGCGGTTTGGGGCCAAGGCAGTCATCCCAGAAGGCAGGAAGTGGTACAAGTCCCACACGAAAGCCAAATACTTCTCCGATGTGGTCCTTGAGGATGAGAATTTGGAGAGGGACTTTCCAAACATCAGGTGTCATCTACTCGAGTTGCACATGGGTTTAGTCTTTCAGGATCCTTCCGAGTGCAATATCAACATCGTCCAAGAATTTTATGCCAATTGGAAGACAGATACTCATTCTCATTATGTTACAGTGAGAAGTGTGGAAGTTCCTTTGACCCCAATAGTACTGAACCAACTTTTAGGGACTGATGATGCCCCTTACAAAGTTCTCACAGGGATCAACATCAGTCCCCCGTATCAGGCAATTAGGCATACTCTCTGTGGGGCTCAATCCACAGCAAAATGGATTCTGCATGGGCATTGTGGGTATCATCAGTCCTACCTATGGATGGCAGCGGAACCGGTACTTACCGGATTCCGGTCCGGTTCGGTACCGGTTTGGTATCGGTTAGTACCGTTAAGGACCGCTAATTTCGAGTTCCGGGACAGGTACCGGGACGGGAATTGGTAAATACCGGAAATTACCGGTTCCAGAAATTACCGGTCCGGTCCGGTCCGATTAATTTTTTTTTTAAAAAAATATATCCGTTACTAGCCGTTAGGTAACGGCTAGTGGGCCCCCCAATGGCTATTTGAGTAGAATTTCAGCCAATAGGAGCCCTACCCCACCCAAAACTTTTTTAATACCCTAATGTTTTAAAAATTACACTTAAACCCATTTTTTTACTTATAAATACCCCTAAATTTCATTCTTTTAAATCACAAAATCATCTATTCATCTTCTACTCTCTCAACTCTCAACTCTCTATCTCTAATCTCTAATTCTATAATATATAATATCTTAAATTCCGGTGTTGCCTTACTTGGTCTTTGGAAATTAGATTTGGAGCTTCAAAATTCAATTTTCAACTTTCCACGTTCGGCTTTCGGCGGTCATAAACGTCTACTTTTTTAAGTAGACGTTCGGTACATTCGTTCTAACTTTTATTTTACGTTTCATTTATATTTAAATAATTATTTATTTATTT
>NC_028647.1:45127534-45226377 GCF_001406875.1 Solanum pennellii | reverse complement strand
TTAAATTCCGGTGTTGCCTTACTTGGTCTTTGGAAATTAGATTTGGAGCTTCAAAATTCAATTTTCAACTTTCCACGTTCGGCTTTCGGCGGTCATAAACGTCTACTTTTTTAAGTAGACGTTCGGTACATTCGTTCTAACTTTTATTTTACGTTTCATTTATATTTAAATAATTATTTATTTATTTTGTGATTTATTATTTGCATAATTGCATAACATTTTTCGTATTATATTTAATCTCACGTTTAATTTTTTAATATGGATTTCGGCAAAAATATTGTTCAAAAAGGAAAGGGGAAAAAAGTGCATTAGAGCGTGTAAAAAATATTTGTAACTTTACATCCTCCGATAATGCAAAAACCGGCTTTTTTTAACTTTTAAAGTTTGAAATTTAAATTTTTAATTGCTTAATTATTATAATAAAAATTATATTAAATTAAAAAAATTAATTTTTTTAATTATCGGTCCGTCCCGGTTACCGGTCCGCTCCGGTCCGGTATACTACCGGTTATCTTCGGGACTGGGATGGAACAGTACTATTTTTACCGATTTCTCGGACCGGTTCGGTAGCGGTTCCGGAACGTTACCGGTCCGCACAGTACCGGTTCCGGTAATTACCTGTCCGGTTCTCCCGGTTCCGGTACCGCTGCCAGCCATAGTCCTACCCCTATACCCATATGAATGGTGAGGCCAGGGTTTTGTTGAAGATTGTCATAAATTGTTTGATACCGAGGCTGCACTATACAGAGGTGACACAAAACCGAGTCTGCTTGGTGTATGCGCTGATGAAAGGGTTACCTATCAACATAGGAGCAATGCTGATATCAAAAATGCGCAAGGAAAGAGTTAACCGTAGGACAAGGTATGCTTTTGGTGGCCTAATCACTCGATAGTGTAAGAAGGATGGCGTCCCAGAGGAGCATGTGAATTACACGGCACCCCTCTTCACCAAACCTCTCGATGTCACTAAGACGAAGGCGTTGGAAGCTGTGCATGGACCCACATTCACTTCAGCGGAACACAATAGGAGGGACAACATGATCACAATCTGTATGTACGGATTGGAAATGTTGCATCATAAAAATGGAGGTCGAGCTTCATCTTAGGAACAATTGGATAAGGTCGCGTCAAAGTACTCTCTCAATGTGCATGCGATGGCTATGCTAGGACTGAGTCCTGAAAACTTTGAGCCAGTTTGGGATGATGTCCTAACAGATGAGGGACAAAAGGCAAACCGCATCGATAGTGACTCTGATTCTGCTGATGATGAGAGTGATGTGTCCCTCGAGGAAACCGGCGGTGACACCGATATGGATGCCTAATCAGGGAAGCCCACCTCACCTTACTCTCTTTTTATTGTTGAAACCTATTTCACTGGGGACATTGTCAATTTATAAGTGTGGGGTGAGGGATATATCTGTGTACACAATTATTATTCTGTTGTTGTAGTTTTTGCATTGTTTTTACTTGTGCTGTGTGTTCTGTTTTTATTTGGGTTCCTTGGAAGTTGTTTTCAGTTTTTAAGCCAAGGACAGTCCTGTTGAACCGTACAATAAAAAGATTTTGTTTCTTAGAATTGAGTCGGTGTCATAGTTGAGTCAAGCCGCCCTATTATATTGACGACTGTCTTAAGGGTTGGTTTCGTCAATTGAGTCTTTAGGGTTGTTGCTTTTTGGTGAGTTGACACAATTGCGATGGAGTCATACTTGTGTTGTATGTCGCGAGCATACCTTCGAACTTTTAGCTCTTTCTCAATTTGGGCATCCACTGCATTGTGGGAATAGATCCACGACACGGTGATGTCACGAACTCCACTTGAAATTCCTTCCATACTTTTGCTTTTTTCTCCTGGGCACCCATCACTTGGCAGAAAAAGTCTGCGACACGCTCTTGTCGCGGACTCTACTGGTTTCCTTGCCCAATATTATCCCTCATTTCATATTTTTAATTACAAATCACAAATTTTAAGGAAAAGGAAATATTCTATAACTAAAATTACACTAAACTAACATATTGAAAGAAAATATAATGCAAATATCTGTTTCATTACAAAGTCTTGGGTTTGCTCCCGAGTAGCGACTGATTTAACGTTGCGGGACAACTTAGCTCCCTCTCATTTGTTGCTTAAATTTAGATCTTTTTCTTCTCGATCCACCTCTTGTGCGAAGTAATGTTTCATCCTTTTTCCATTAACAATGAACGTGGATTGCTTCCTTCATTATAGATTTCTCCATTGTCGTAGTCGGTCATGCGCACCACCTCAAAGGGTCCACTCCATTTTGACTTCAACTTACCTGGAAGCAACCTCAATTTAGAGGTAAACAATAATACCTTTTGTCCACGCTAAAAAATTTGAGAGACAATATGTTTATCATTCCATCATTTGGTCTTCTTCTTATATAGCTTGGCATTTTCATAGACATGGAGCCCGAATTCCTCCAATTCATGCAATTGACCCATCCTTTTTTTCCAGCTAGTTCCTGATCTGAGTTCAACTTCTTCACTACCCTGTATGCCAGATGTTCCAATTAAACTGGAAGGTGACATGTTTTGCCAAACACCAAGTGATAGTGAGAATTCCCTATTGGTGTCTTATAAGCGGTCATGTACACCCATAATGCATCATCAAGCTTCATTGTCCAATCTTTCCTTTGGGCATTCACCGTTTTATGTAAAATCTTCTTTACTTCCCGATTTGACACTTCCACCTAGCCACTGGTTTCAGGGTGGTAAGTTGTAGCCACCTTGTGCCAGACTCCATATTTAGCTTAAATATTTTTCACTAATTGATTTATGAAGTGTGTCCCTCGATCAGTGATTATTGCTCTAGGAGTTCCAAACCGAGTGAAGATGTGCTTCTTTAGAAATTTCTGTACCACTTTCGCATCATTAGTCAGTAAGGCTACCACCTCAACCCACTTTGACACAGAATCGACAACCAAAAGTATGTAATGATTTCCATTTGATGGAGGGAATAGCCTCATGAAGTCAATCCCCCAGACATCAAATATTTCAACCTCTAAGATGTTGTGCAAAGACATCTCATGTAGTTTGGAAACAGACCCCATCCTTTGACATTGATCGCAACTTTTCACATAACTTGCAGAATCTCTAAACAAAGTAGGCCAGAGAACCCCCAATTGGAGAACCTTGTGTGCAGTGCGCTCACCTCCATGATGACCCCCATATACAGACGAGTTGCAATTATACATGACTTATTTCATTTCAAACTCAGGCACACACCTCCTCATCATTTTTTCCGGACCTTGCTTGAAGAGATAAGGCTCATCCCATATGTAGAACCGAACATCATAAATCAACCTATTATTTTGGTTTGTGGTT
Organism: Solanum pennellii; assembly: GCF_001406875.1. Taxonomy (NCBI): domain Eukaryota; kingdom Viridiplantae; phylum Streptophyta; class Magnoliopsida; order Solanales; family Solanaceae; genus Solanum; species Solanum pennellii. The sequence goes on along the minus strand of NC_028647.1, from coordinate 45,223,035 downwards.
GCACCTGGTGGAAAAACCAAATAATTAACGATGTTTGCATACCATGGTTGTTCGATCGCATCCAGCGCCAATAGTTGTTCATCAGAGATTCCTTCCTAATATGAACTTGCTCTCCCACATGTGACGAACTCTCCAATCTTGATAGGTGGTATGCAATATGGGTTTCAAAACCTCTTCGATCCTTGATCTCGATGTCAAATTCATACAACAATAGAATCCACCTGATTAACCATGACTTTGCATCTTTCTTGTTGAACAAGTACCTGATAGGTGCATGGTCAGTACAAACAACAACTTTAGTACATACCAAGTAAGATCTAAACTTGTCAAAAGCATAGACCAAGGCTAGCATTTCTTTTTTAGTCACTGTGTAGTTGGTTTGGGCCGCATCCAGTGTTTTGCTTGTATAAATATATGGAGTAAAACACCTTCTCTTTCCTTTTCCCCAACACTGTTCCCACATCCACATCACTTGCATCACACATAAGATGAAAAAGAAGCTCCTAATTTGGAGAAGTTAGGATTGGAGCTTCTATCAGCTTCTTCTTCAAAGCTTCAAAAGATTGCATACATTTATCATCAAAAACAAACTTCATCTCTTTCTCTAGGAAATTGTACATGGGTCTTGCAATCTTAGAGATATCCTTGATGAATCTGCTGTAGAAACCAATATGACCCAAAAAACATCACATCCTTTTAATAGACATTGGAGGAGGTAGCTTTTCAATTACTTCCACTTTGGCACGATCAACTTACATCCCTCTCTTTGAAACTTTATGGCCCAACACAATCCCTTCCTTCATTAGAAAGTGACATTTTTCCAAATGTAGGAAGAGATTAGTTTCCTCGCATCTAGCCAGTACCCTGTCTAAATTCTCCAAGAACATGTCAAAAGAATCCCCAAAATTGAGAAGTCATCCATGAATATCTCCATAAAATCTCAACCATGTCATGAAAGATAGCCATCATGCATCTTTGGAAGGTGGTCGGAGCATTGCATAGCCCAAATGACATTCTCTTGAAAGCATATGTCCCATACGGACAAGTGAATGTGATTTTCTCCTTGTCAATCACAATTTGGTTGTATCTTAAATAGCCATCCAAGAAGCAATAATATTTTTAACCAGCTAACCTGTCCAGCATCTGATCAATAAAAGGAATCGAGGAGTGATCCTTTCTTGTGGCTTTATTCAATTTCCTGTAATCCATATATATTCGCCATCCTGTCACTGTCTTGGTTGGAATCAACTCATTTTTCATTGGTGATCATCGTCATGCCTTTTTTTAGGCACACAGTGAACTGGGCTGACCTACTTGTTATTCAAAATTGGATAGACAATACCCGCATCAAGACATTTGATCACCTCCATTCGCACCACATTTTTCATCACTAGGTTTAGCATGCACTGAGGTTGCACAATTGACTTGTGACCTTCCTCCATGAATATCATCTGCATGCATAGAGCTGGGATAATTCCATGTATATCAGCCATATGCCAACCTATCGCCTTTTTCCTCTTTGTCAATATTTTTAGAGATGCCTCAACCTGCAATTTGGACAAAGCAGAAGAAAGGATTATAGGTAAAGATTCATTAGCACCTAAGAATGCATTCCTGATATGACAAGGGAGAGCTTTAACTCCAACTTTGGTGCTTCCTCAATTGAAGGCTTGGGAGGTGGTCCTAATACTCTGTTTAAAGGCTCTACAAACTTGTGAAACATACTCAGATTCGAGAAATTTAGGACGTTAGACAACTCTTGGGCTTCAACATCTCCCTCAATGTCTTGCCCAATCAACAATCTATCTAAAAGGTCTTGAGCTTCAACATATTTAGCCTCCATTTCCTCATCAATGACAGTGATTGTTGATAACTCCTCATATAGTGCAGGCAACATAGCCATGTAAAAAACAAATACCTCGACCTTGTCACGAGCCCTCATTGTTAGTCTACCGTCTGCCAAAATAAATTGGACCTCGGGATCAGGCTCATAATCCGAAATCACAAAGTCCACGAGTAAAATCAGAGTTCCCACTTGAACCAAGACATCTTCAATAACTCCATCTGTCCTTGACACCGAACGATCAACTAAATGCAACATAATAGTTGTGCGTGTGGGCATTCCTAGTCCCAATTTGAGAAGCATAGAAGTAGGCATCAAATTGATACTTGCGCTAAAATCATACAAACATCTTGCCTCAACATATTTTCCAATTTTTATTTGAACAGGTGAAACTCTGAGGATATTTAGACTTGGTTTGGAGCCTATTCTGGATCCTAGAACTACACTCCTCAGTGAGTGCTAATGTTTCATACTCAGCCGATCTACTCTTGATGGATACCACATTTTTCTCCTTTTTTTACATATTTAGGAATGCCCTGCAACACATCAATCAAAGGCAAATTAACATGTACCTGCAAGAGTAATTCAATGAACTTACAAAAATATTCCTTCTCCTTTTGCTTTTTAAATTCTATGGGAACGGAGGAGGTGGTTTTGCTTTTGGTTCCTTATTTACCATTTGTTCACTTGGTTTTTCTTCATCTACATGTTTTCCTCTTTCTTTAGCAACTTTTGCGTTTGACGTCAACTCCCCTAATGGGTGACCACTCCGAGTACTTATAACATTTAGCTGCTTCAGGTTTGGGTCACTATGTACTGGCAAACCCCTTTGTAGTCAGGAGTTTTGGGCACTAGCAAATAGTCCAAACTACTTCTCCTAATTTTGAGTCGTCAATTGGTTGTTTCAAACATCTGCCGCCAATTTAGCTTAATTCTCTATGATTTGTTTTATCATGTCCTCCATACGCATATCACCTTGCTTGGCAGCCTCTTGATTATCATGGTTTTATTGATTTCCATGGCTTTGCTGATGGTACTACTTTCCACTACACTGTGGCCTGTGTTGGTTCTGATTGCCACCCTATGAAAAGTTTGGGTGGTTTCTCCAACTCGGATTATAGGTGTTTCATAGCTTTGGTGATGTCCTCCTCGTTGAGCGTTACCTACAAAATGAAGAGATTATGGGTTCGCTCCACATACCTCGGTGATCTTCACCTCCACATACTTCACACCAAAATTGTGGTTGATGTACCATATTAACTTGAGCTTGTTGTTATCCTAGTTACATGTTGCTAAAATGAGTAGCCATCATATTCTGCATTGATGCGATCTGTACAAACAAAGTTGTCACTACATCTATTTCCAGCATTCCTGCAGTCTTTTGTACGACCGGTTTAGCTCCTCCTCCATTCCACTCGGGGTTACCCTGTGAAATTATATGAAGAAATGTAAACAACTCAGCATATGTCTTGTCTAAAGCTTGTCCACCTGCAAGGGAATCAAGTAAATTTTTTGTATTTGGTTCCAACCCTTCAATGAAGGTATGGACCAACACTTCATTAGCTTGATGGTGATGTGGATAACTTAGCAGGAGGGACTTAAACCTATCCCAAGCTTGGTACAAGTTCTCCCCTCCTTTCTTTCGGAAGCTTAATATGTCGCTTCTCATCTTAACTATTTTAGTGGATGGAAAAAACCTTATCAAAAACTTTCAATCAAGATCATCCCAAGTTGTTATGGATATGCGGGCTCAGAGTTCAACCATCTTTTTGCTTTCCCTAGTAGAGAAAAGGGGAATGTGAGCCTCACATTGTCAGAGTTCACTCCAGTTGGATGTATGTGTCACTGATCTCGAGAAAATTCTAAATATGCACTCGTGAGTCCTCATGAGATAGACTAGTGAACTTCCCGTTTGTGTGCAGTAGTTGCACCATGTTATGCTTCAATTCAAACCTCCGACCAAGTATAGGTTTCTAAATACTTGAGGTAACATTGGTAGTTCGTGGGATTTACATATCCCGCACTTTCATATCTGCCATAACTGTCGGTGCGTCTTGATCCACTCTTTCTTTTGGAGTGTCTGGTTCCCTCTCCATACGAGGAACAGGACAGGTGTGTCTTCTTTGCCTTCTCTAGTAATGATCAATTCTCTAGGATTTAGATAGAGGCTCTACCAAATCCTAGTCGTCTTCTAGTGCGAAATCCTGATATAAGCTGCGAAATGAGGAGCCAAGATCAAGTTAAAACCCTTGTAGAAATAATTTAGACACTCAAAAAGTATATATCTATCGATTTAAAAATCCCCGGCAGCAGCGCCAAGAACTTGTTGAGTCCAAAAGCACATGCAAGTGCACGTGGTCACTCAAGTAGTACAACGACTCTTTCGAGCCGGATTATCAAACCTAAAAGATTTCAAATCAGCAAATTACAATTCTCTAATGTCTGGATTAAATTTACTCAAGCGACAAATGTTTTTAGGATTTTGTTTATAACTATCGACTAAACACTATCGAAAATTAATTACTTTAATTAAACGGTTTTAAACAAGAGAATTGCACAATTTGGTAAGTTATCCAGGGGTTGTAGCATAGATCGATCTCCGATATAACATCGATTTGTCCTAGTATCCTTACTATGGATTTGCAAGGTTCATTTTACGATCACGATCTTCTGACCTATAATCGTCTACCACCATTGAAAGCCTAATTACATCATTGAGAAGAGTTAGGCATGAATGAATGACGAAGTATAAAACATTCATCTTGCATAATAACCAAGCATGGTATATAAGTATAAGACTATCCTATATACAAAACATTCTAGACTTTACCCTAGAATGAGCACACTTCTCACATTCTTTGGTCTATCCCTCTATTCATTTTCCAAGTTCTACAAGTTTATTCTAATGTTGATCAAGCATTAAAATAGTTATATCAGAATGCAAGCATAAATCATAAGATAACCCTTCTCATACTGAAAACAAATTGTATTAAACCATTAATATTAACAAATATTTATATGTTGATTCTAAATGAAAATAAATTAAAAGTCATTTGTATACAAAAATAGTTATGAAAATAGAATAGTTATGTAAAGTTTCCAATAAAAAAGACTTAAAAATAAATTAATAGGGATAAATGTGTAATTTATCTTTTCTATACATGTACAACTAATACTCACATAACTTATTCCGTTTTCCATCCTGCATAACTTATACATATATTTCCTCATAAGTTAAGTAGGAATTAATAATGTAGGATTACAAAAAAGCTACCAAACATCGTATAAAATTAATGCATGAATTACTATTATACAAACTTTAGAACTTATCAACCAAACATATTATAAGTAATGTTGACTTTTCAACCTAATAAAAAACTTTTACCAAACATAGTAAAACAAATACAATACATGAATAACATGCCCTCTTATACCGTAACCAAACGACCCTTTAGTGTGTTACCTAAATTATTCTTGTTGGTATCACTAAAAAAGAAAGTGACGTGTATAATATGTAATATAAATATATTATTCATGAATAAAACATGTATTATATGTGTCTTATAAATTATTTTAGTTTGTATCACTAAGAAAAAGAGCAATGTATGCAATATGTATTACAAATGTATTGTGCCTATATTATAAGGGGTCATTTGTTTATTGGTTAGAGTTATGCAGGTATCAGTATGCTGGGTTTAGTTATGCAGTCATTAGTTATGTAGGGTTTAGTTACGCATGTATTAGTTATGCAGAGTATAGTTATGCATATATTAGTTATGCAGGGTTTACTTATGTAGGGTTTAGTTACGCGGGTAATAGCTATGCGGATATTAGTTATGTAGATATTATATAGTTATGTAGAAATTAAAATACATGAATTATTAACTATTGAATGTTATTAATATATATTATTTACAAAATAAGAATACATTTTAATGAATGGGGAATATACCATGAATAATGTATAATGCTAATATTTGATTAGCATATGTACCGTCAAAAAATATACAATCAAATTTCTAACATTAAAAAAATATTAATATTTGCATAAATAAATAAAAATTCTAAGTATATAAAAAGAAATGAAAATGGTCTGTTATAAAACGAGAGAAAAATAAAATAATACTAAACAAGAAATGCAGACAAATACTAATGAGAAATATAGAGTAGACAAAATTCTTTTATCTCTTTTGTTGTGTGTATTTCACAAGGGTAAACATTACCCTTTTATAGGATTTAGAAACATCCATTTGCATCCTTTAACAAATGTGTTAGTATATCTTTAAGAGTTACATTAAATAGGTTCATTACGTTAGTTATTGATGAAAGAAACATCCACATTTAAATGGATCTGTAACACTCCCCCTTGGATGTTTATAGATAATGTGCCTAGTTAAAACATTACTAGGAAAAACTATGTGGGAAAAATCCTAATAAATGAAAAAGAGTACACACATCTGTAATACACTTTGAGTGTTGCCTCATTAAAAACCTTACCACGAAAATCCAATGTGACAAACCGTGGCTAAGGGAAAAAGAGTACAATGCGTATTTGCTCTCCATGATGAAAAACTTATTTGATATCTTGGAGACGACGCATTCCAATCTTATATCATAGCTTCTAAAATGTTGATGTTGGCAATGCTAAGATCTGCAAGATTATCACTCGAACAAATCTGTTGAACATTTATCTCACCATTTTGTTGAAGATCATGTGTGAAAAAGAACTTAGGTGAAATATGCTTTGTTCGATCTCCTTTGATATATCCTCCCTTTAATTGTGCTATGCAAGCAACATTATCTTCATACAATATTGCTGGAGACTTTATTTGCTCAGGAAGACCATATAATTGTAAAATGTGTTGAGTCATTAATCTCAACCATACACACTCTCGACTGGCTTCATGAATGGCTATTATCTCTGCGTGATTTGAAGAAATAGCAACTATTGTTTTTCATCGGATGTCATGATACAGTTGTACCTCTATAGGTGAATAAATAGGATGTCTGAGATCGGGCTTTATGTGAATCAGACAAATACCCTGCATCTGCATAAACGATCAATTCTGACTTGGATGTGTTAGAATACAACAATCTCATATCAATTGTTTCTTGAAGATATCTTAATATATGTTTAACACCTTTCCAATGTCTTCTTGTTGGACATGAGCTGAATCTCGCCAATAAACTTACTGCGAAACAAATATTTGTCCGGATATTATTGGCAAGGTGTTTCAGTTCCCCAATAGCACTGAGATATGGTGTTTCATCACCAAAAACCTCTTCATCTTTTTCTTGAGATCAGAATGGATCTTTATTTATATCAAGAGATCTCACAACCATTGGGGTACTCAACGGGTGTGATTTATCTATGTAAAATCTCTTTCTAACCTTTTCAATATATGTTGATTGATGGATAAATATTCCATTTGTCAAATGTTCAATTTGAAGGCCAAGATAAAATTTTGTTTTACCAAGATCTTTCATTTCAAATTCTTTCTTCAAACACTCAACGGCTTTTGAAATCTCTAAAGAAGTTCGATGATGTTCAAGTAATCAACATAAACAGATATTATTACAAATTCATATTTTGACCTTCGTATAAAAATACAAGACAAATAGGGTCATTCTTGTACCCTTCTTTTAGAAAATATTCTCTAAGACAATTATACCACATTCGCCTTGATTATTTTAATTTATATAAGGATTTTTCAAGCTTTATTGAACAACTTTCTTTTGAATTTTTATATGCTTCAGGAACTTTGAATGCTTCAGGGATTTTCATAAAAATATTGTGGTCTAGCGAGCCATACAAATAGGCCGTGACAACGTCCATTAGACGCATTTCAAGCTTTTCATGAACTATCATATTTATTAGATACTTGACAGGACTTTGTGAAAATCCTTGTGCCACGATTCGTGTTTTATATCTTACGACTTTACCATTTTCATTGTGTTTTCGCACAACAATCCATTTATGCCCCACAGGATTGACACCTTCATGTGTTCGGACTATTTGTCCAAAATTCACATTTTTCAAGTGAAACCATTTCTATTTGAATTGTTTCCTTCTATTTGGCCAATCATTTCTCTGTCTACACTCATTGACAGATCTTGGTTCCAAATGCTCATCTTGTTGTGTTATTTCAAATGCAATATTATAGGCAAAAATATTATCCAACATAATATTATTTTGATTCCATCTTTTTATCGTCGAGACATAATTCATAGATATTTCCTTATTCTCATTATTTTCAGGTACATGGACCTCCTTTGTAGAGTCATCATTTATTATGTCTTGAAACTCTTCATGAGAAATTGCCTTTATATTATGATCATCATCTTGATAATTTATTGCTTTCCTTTTCCGAGGATTTTATCCTTGGAACCAATTGGTCTACCACATTTTAAGTGTGGTCAAGACTCATTTGCCTTAACATTTTGTCCTATAGGGACATCAACTCTAACTTGAGCATTAACGGCTGGGATATATGATTTAGTAACCTGTGAAAGGTTAGTAAATGCATCCGGCAGTTGATTGCAATATTCTGCAAATAAACTATCTTTTGAACTTCTTGCTCACATTGATTTGTTCGAGGAACTAAATGAGATAATGAAAGTGATTTCCAATCTATCTCATTTTCCAACTGCTTTTATTCTCCCCCTAATATTGGGTATGTTGGTTCATCAAAATGACAATCAACAAACCTTGCCGTTAATAAATTTCCAATTCTAGGTTCCAAATATTTTATAATAGAACGAGATTCATACCCAACATATATCCCCAACCTTTTTTGGGGACACATCTTTGTGCATTGTGGTGGAGCAATTGAAACATATACCGCACAACCAAAGATTATAAGATAAGAAATGTTTGTCTTTTAACCAAAAACCAATTGTAATGGGGAGATGTCGTGATAACTGGTTGGCCTTATACGAACAAGTGATGTTGCATGCGAAATAGCACTCCCTCAAACCGAAACAGGAAACTTTGTTCTCATCAACAAGGGTCTAGCTATCAATTAAAGACGTTTAAGCAATGACTCTGCTAAACCATTTTGAGTATGAAATGTGCAACATGATGTTCAACTGTTATTCCAGTGGACAAACAATCATTAAATGCCTGAGATGTAAACTCACCAGCATTATCTGGACGAATTGTTTTTATTGTATAATTTAGAAATTATGCTTTTAACCTTATTATTTGAGCCAACAACCTCCCAAAAGTCATATTGCAAGTTGATTATAAGCACACATGAGACCATCTTGTAAATGCATCTATCAAGACCATATAATATTTAAATGGTCCACATGCAGGATGAATAGGTCCACATATATCACCCTCTATACATTCCACAAATGCAGGGGATTCCACCCCAACCTTAGTCGCTGATGGTTTGATAACCAACTTCCCTTGTGAACAAGCAGCACAAGAGAATTTCTTTGATTAAAGAACATTTTGGTTCTTCAAAGTATGCCCATGTGAATTCTTAATTACTTTGCGCATCATATTATAACTGGGATGGCCTAATCAATCATTTCAAATGATAAAATCATTAGAATCAGTAAACCTTTTGTTTACTACGGCATGTGATTCAACTGTACCAATATTTGTATGATACAACCCAGAAGAAAGTGCTGGCAATTTTTCATGCATAGTTTTCTTATCCGCATTTATTGTAGTAATATAAAGGTATTCCACCTTACCTTCATTCGCAATCTTAACATGATAGCAATTTTGGAAAATAACCTTGAAACTTAACAAGTTTCTATGAGACTTACTACAATGCAATGCATTATCAATTACCAATGATGTTCCTCCCGGTAGTAATAAGGCCGCTCTTCTAGAGCCCTCAATCAATTTTGTACTACCGGATATTGTATTAGCATATGCCTTTTTCATTATAAATTGAGAGAAATATTTCTTTTCTCTTAGTATCGTATGAGTTGTGGCACTATCCAGAAGACACATTTCTCCACTACGCATCTTGGATCCAACTGAAGATTGGAAAATTTTATTTATCTTCACAAGAATAAAAAATACATGATAAGAAGTACAAAATTTAACAAAAGAAATCTTAAGTACATAAACTTTAATTAAGACATTAAAAATACATAAAAACATCATTCATTTCCTAGCTCAATTATCAATTTCAGTTGCGATCTCCAAAGAAGTCCTCAGCTTCCAGATGAGTAATATCATTGAGCCCATCAAAAGCATCATCTTTCAATACTAAGTTTGCCTCAACATTCTCATTATATTTTTGAGAAGATTCTGCATGAACATCATCTTTAAGAGTCAAATGTGACTCTAGCAGGGCATTAGAAGAGGAGGCACCGCCTTTATTTCCTTTCCTTTTAAAGAAATTCTGATACAGCCTGACAAAATGCTCAGGTGCCCGACATTCATTTTTCCAGTGACCTTTAAGGCCACAACAATGACAGTGATCACCCTTTCCTTTAGAAAGATTATTTTGAGAACCCATATTGTTCTTCCTTTTGTTATGACCACCACCTCGGCGATTATTATATCGTCTTTTGCCTTTGATATGACCGTGCACATTGTTATGGGCCCAAATATTTGTCATATTTCAGATTGGCGGTGTGCATCAACAGCGTGTGCCTACGGTAATGGAGCACTTTCAGCGGGACATGTTTCATGATTTTTCATTAAAAGGTCACTATTGTTCTCAGACATTAGAAGGCATGAGATCAGTTCGGAGTATTTCTTAAAATATTTTTCACGATATTGTTGTTGTAATATCATATTAAAGACATGGAAAGTAGTTAGTGCGTTTTCTAACATGTCTTCATCTTTTATTGTTTCGCCACATAATTTTAGTTGAGATGTTATTCTAAATACAGCAGAGTTATTCTCAATTACGGTTTTATAATCTTGAAACCTTAAGTGCATCAACTCATAACGAGCCCTTGGCAATACCGTTTCCTTGAGGTGGTCATACCTCCCTTCGAAACCTATCCACAATTCAAGTGGATCTTTCACTGTTAGGTATTCAACCTTTAGGTTTTCATTAAGATGATGACGAAGGAAAATCATAGCTTTCACATTACCTTGACTTGATGTCGTATTTCCTTCTATTATACTGTCACCAAGACCCTTAGCGGTAAGGTGAATTTCAGCATCAAGTACCCATGACAAATAATTCTTTCTAGAAATGTCAAGTGCCACAAACTCAAGCTTTGACAAATTCAACATGATGAAAACAATCATAAAATAACTTTGAGTTAATATTATGATGTTGGTTTCTTTATAATAAAAGATAACTTTATGTTTCAAATGATTAAGAATTAGTATGAAATATATTTTATGCATGAACATGGAATCTTACAAAAACATGTAAACTGATAAAGTATGAAATGGTAGATTTAATATATATTGTAATTATTTTTCAATATTTATTTCTATTTCAATATAATTATTAATGCATAACATTTGTAAGTTTTTCATGTCATATTTAATAAATACCACTCTCTTTATGACACACAAATATTTATCGTAAATTTATGACAAGAAAATATTTATAAGTCTTCCAACTGTCACGCTATCATATTGCTTAGTATTGATAAATTAGTCGCATAAATAACATAACAATATAAACATGAAACATATTGATTATTATGCCAAGTAAAGTATTATAATAATACCTAAAGAAGGTTATATATGCAATAATGAAAATACTAATTAGAGAGTTATGCAAACCTATTAGAGATTTTATAAACGCACAAATATATACTGGCTCTAAAAGAAAGTTGATTAACTTTTAGAAAATACTTTCGAATCAAGTACGTCTTAGTTGGCTAGAGACTTCGTGCTGATAACGTATTATAAAACGAGAGCAAAATGAAATAATACTAAACAAGATGGAAGACAAATACTAATGAGATATATAGAGTAGACAATATTCTTTTATATATTTTGTTGTGTGTATTTCACAAGGGTAAAGATTACCCTTTTATAGGATTTAGAAACATCCGTTTACATCCTTTAAAAAATGTGTTAGTATAACTTTGAAAGTTACGTTAAATAGGTTCATTATGTTAGTTTATTGATGATAGAAACATTAAATGGTTCTGTAATAGTCTCTATATATATAAAAATAAAAAAGAACAAATGTAGATACAAAAAAAAAAGTGAAGTTTCAATTAAAGATAAAATAAGATATTTTTTTACAATACCTGAAATGATAAATTTATGAAATAGTATAGCTTATTTATAACTCTTCTATCATGTTTCCATTCTTTGTGGAAGGTTGTCAATTTTATTTTTTAATATAAAAAATATGTTTTTCTCTTTCCATATATCGGTTTGATTATAATTTTTTTTTTAATTTTAATATTCATATAAAAATCTAACAATTCTACTAAAAAAGTGTCTTCAACGTGTTTTTCTAAAAAAATTAAAATTATATACAATCCGCAAAAGAAATTTTCTACAAAGAAGGAGTAATTCGTAATTTTAAAGAGTTGGTAAAAATATATAATATAAATAAAGATTGATAATAGTATAAAAAGAAATAAAAACAACAAATGTAGATAGGAAAATAGTAAAGTTTCCAATTTTTTAAAAATAAATTAATAGGGTAAATGTGTAATTTATCATTTTTATACATGTATAACTAATATTCACATAACTTATTCTACCTTCTACCTTGCATAACTTTATACATAGATTCCCTCATAAGTTATGTTGGTATTAATTATGTAGGACTACAAAATGCAACCAAACACCGTATAAATTAATACATGAATAACTTTTATACAACATTTTAATTCTTACCAACCAAACATGGTATACGTTATGTTGAGTTTTATACCTAATAAAAACATCTATTAAACATAGTAAATCTAATACAACTTTTTATACATGAATAAGATGTATCTAATATAGTAACCAAATGACCCCTAAATGTATTACAAGTGTGGTACCTAAATTATTATAGTTGATATCACTAAAAAGGGAGTGAAGTTTGCAATATGTATTATAAATATATTGTTCATGATTTTAATACAATTGTAATAAAATTATGAAACTTCAGTCCCATACGTCTAACACCTAACCCATTAACATCACCTTAATTAACGAATTTAATAAGTTTGTTCATTACTCAGCTACAGCCCAAACCGATTAACAGCCAACCCACTAACATCGTCAAAATTGTCTCATTTAATATGTTAGTTTATGAGGCATGCTTTATTTTACTTTTCTTATTTAACATAATTTTTTGGCTGATTTTCTCACCTTCCCCCTCCCAAGTTCATAAATTTGAGAAGGTACGTTTCCCATTTTATTTCACCTTCTACCATCATTAACCCACTCCTTTATTTTCCTAATTTGTAACTGTAGTGTCTTAAATTTGTATCAATCTCTAAATCATTCCATTGTTAATTTATTTTTGTGCCCTTTCATACCCTAATTCTTCGATTATATATAGTTTGATAGTTACTCCTTCCTTTTCATATCAAAATTTGGATTTTCTATGTACCTTTTAATTGAGTTCTTACAATGGCTTATTCTTGCCTTTCAGAGTTGGTTTCTGGTCGAGATGATTTAATAGTTTCATTTTTTTCCTGATTGGAAATTGTAGTTTGATAGTTATTCCTTTTCATGTTGGAATTCGCATTTTCTATATAACTTCTAATTTAGTTCTTAAAATAGCTCGGAGTTGGTTTCTGCTCAAGATGATTTCATAGTTGCCTTTATTTTCCTGATTTGTAATTATAATGTCTTAAATTTGTATTACTCTGTTAATTTATTTTTGTGCCCTTTCATACCCTAATTCTTCGATTATATATAGTTTGATAGTTACTCCTTTTCATATCAGAATTTGCATTTTCTGCATAACTTCTAATTGAGTTCTTAAAATATCTTAGAGTTGGTTTCTGGTCGAGATGATTTCATGATAAGGGTTAGAAACAACCTTCCGATTGGAGAAAGAGATGTTTTTGAACCGCACGGACATTAAGGAGTTATTGGAGTCTGATTGGAGCTCTGAACTACAGGTTCTTTTGTCATTTTGGTTCTTCTTTTTAAAACCTCCCATTGAGAAAGATGTTTTATAACCGCATGGACATTAAGGAGTTTTTGGAGTCTGAATGGAGCTCTGAACTACTGGTTGTTTTGTTATTTTGGTTCTTGTGTTTGTATTTTCCATTTCAATAGGATTGTTACACTATATAATTATATTTTTTTAAATGTAGGAATACATCATTAAAGTGAAGGGCTGAATTGTAGAAATAGATAATTATTTTGACCGGTATTACCTCTCCTGTAATGTGTGTTCGAAGAAGATTGAACTTGTCAATAGTGTCTATCGTTGCCATAATTCAATAAAGATTGCAAGTTTCCTTTAGTGAAGTAAGGATTGTAGAAGAACTTTGAATTTGATTTTCATACATTGCGAATTAATCTAACCTAGTCTCTAAAGATAGGTTCAAGATACACATAAAAACAATAGATATATAAGGGTACAATACTTTTACCCTATTCGATGTTTTGGCTGAGAAACTCATAGTTAAGTTGGTTCATCCGTTTATGATTTTAAGTTTAGTTTAACGGTTATGTGACATATTTTTAAATTTGTTATTAAAAAAATGATAGTAGTAAACTACGAGTTCGCATTCTGCATCCTTCTACTTAACACTTTGTCAATTCAAGTATGAGTTTTATTGTAATTGCATTATTTAAAATAGTTTTCCTACAGATAACATAGCTTCTATAAGGGAGTAGACAATCATTTTGAAGTTCGAATTGTGTTAGGGTCATTAGCAAGTTCTTGCACCTGTGTCGCACTAAAATGCCCTCATTCCAACCCATCCTAATTAATTGTATTAAAGCATGAGTGTTAATGAATTTTCTGGTGCCTTTGTCTAATTATTGAATTTCACAGAACTTTTGGAACGGAAAATGATTCCTCTTGTGAGTGGTGAAGCTAGATAGTAGATAGTACCTGCTTCGTTTTCCGTTATCATACTCATATAAGTTTGATTCATACCCTTTAAAGTGAAATTTTCATGTAGATGTGTCAAGAGTAAATTTTATAGCCACTATATTACTTAATATTCATTATATATTTCACATGTTTACTGCAGTTGAACTTCAATGGCAACTTTCAGTGCATTCTTTGAGAGAGGTTCATATGCGAATGTTTGTTGCTGATATTGTTTCTAATCCCTTGCCTACAACATTAACAGATGTAGCTTTCTCATATGCAGCCACACTATTTCATATAACCAAGTCTGTCTTTTGATTCCTTTCGTCCTTTTCCCTTTTAAGTTTAATATGCTAAGTAGACGCCTGTTTTCCGTGGTGATGATTGTAGAAGCATTATGATGTGGCTGAGAAACTCACATTTAAGTTGTTTCATCCTTTTATAATTTTAGTTTAATTTAATAAGTAGACTCCTTTTACCTTAATTAAGTTGTTTCATCCTTTTCCCATTTTAAGTTTAGTTTATATATTCATACTTGTATAATTTTATCCCAACCTAGACAAACTTCTATTATAAATTTATTTGGTTTTTTGCATACGATGTCTTTGTAAGCAAAACCAAATACTTCATGGATATCACTTGATTGAGCAATCTGCAAGTGCATCTTTTGTATACATAATTAAATTCTTCTTCAATTTTGTGCAACCACATAAAAATTGGTTCTATGTGCACAAAATAATATGGTCATTTTTCTTATTCAGATAGTTGTTGAGGCTATGCATGAGCGGGTTTAGTGTTTCTTCTTCGGTTATAATCCCCGATATTAGTCCCCCCGTTGTTCAATTCCTTCTTTTGGTGCTTTCTATCTAGCCATACATACAAACTTGCGTTTTTCCCTACTATTTATTTTGCTGCCACTTTGAACTCTGTGCTTTTGGAGTGGAACGCTCTAATAAGTTGATGAAAAATCAATGATCTTTCACCAGAATCACTTATTCTCTTAATGATAAGTTATTATATGAAATTAAGAGAGTATGATATAACTTACCATATAAGCAAGCTTAGAGAGCCCTGGAAAGAGGGCTAGAAACTATGTACAGATGTTTTGTAGAAGGGTACCTGCATATTGTGACCAAATCAAGAAGAAAAATTACAAACGACAAATACGATTCACTCAATTTTTATTTGTACTAACTTTGATTTGGATGAGTATTTAAGGATGTAGATGAATTTATTCTTCGTGTTGTTTATCTTTTAATTGGAATGGAAATGAATAATACAATAGAATCTTATAGCTGCAAATTGTTTATCAGTACTTGGATGACAAGATTGAGGTGTTTAGACGATTTGTTCGGTGAAGTCGTTCCTTTTCTTTGTTTTATAAGTTAAGTTTAGATTTATTGAACCTTGTTAATCAATAATGAGGTTAACCCGTCAAATTCTAGAATAAATTAATATTATACCAAAAATTGATCTATGCTACAACCCTGGGATACCTATTCTAATTGTGAGATTCTCTTGTTCGAAACTATTTGATTAACGTAATTAAATTTTAGTAGTGTCTAATTAGCAGTAAGTAGTGATAAACGAATTTCAAAAATTGTTTGCCACTTTTTTTAAATTAGTTTAGACATAAAAGAATTGTTATTTGCTGATTTGAAGTCCTTTAAGTTCGATAATCCCGCTCAAAAAGTCGTTGTACTACTTGAGTTCCCATGTCCACTTGCTTGTGTTTTTTGACACAACAAGTTTTTTTGCGACGCTGCCAGGGACTTTTAAATCGACAGATATCTAATTATTGATTGTCTAAATTATTTCTACAAGTGTTGACAACTTGATCTTGGCTCCCCATTTTGCAAGTTGTGTCAGGTTTTCGCACCGAAAGATGACAAGGATCAGGTAGAGCCTCTATCCAAACCGGAAAGATTTGTTCATTACCGGAGAAGGCAAAAAATATGCAACCGTCATGATCCTCGTGTGATGAGGGAACCAGAGACTCCAGAAAGAAGGGGAGGATCAAGACCCACCAACAGTGATAGCAGAAATGAAAGTGCGGGATGTGACAATCCCATAAACTACCAATGTTACCTCAAGTATTCAGAAACTTGCACAATGTGGGAGGTTTGAATTGAACCAGAACATGGTGCAACTACTGCACACAAATGGGCAGTTCACAGGTCCTCTAGATTAGTGATGCATACACTCCAACTGGAGTGAACTCTGATTATGTAAGGCTCACATTATTCCCCTATTCTCTGCTGGAGGAATAACAAAGATGGTTGAACTGTGAGCCCTCGAATAGTATAGCAACTTAGGATGATCTTTCCTGGAAGTTTTCGATAAGGTTTTTCCATCCCGGTAAAACAGACATGCTAAGAAGCGACATATTGAGCCTCCGACAAAAAGGAGGGGAGAACTTGTACCAAGCTTGGGATAGGTTTAAATCCCTGCTGCTAAGTAATCCACATCACCATCAAGCTATGAAGTGTTGGTCCATAACATCATTGAAGGATTGGAACCAAACACAAAAATTTTACTTTATTCTGCTGCAGTGGACAAGCATTGGAGAATACATATGTTGAGTTCTTTACATTGCTTGATAAAATTTCATAGGTTAACCCCGATTGAAATGGCGGAGGAGCTAAACCGGTCGTACAGAAGACTGCTGAATGTTGGAAATGGATGTAGTGATAATCTTGTCTACATAGATTGCATCAATGCAGAATATGATGACTATCCATTTTAGCAACATGCACTAGCACAAAAACAAGCTCAAGTTAATATGGTACATCAACCACAATCTTGGTGTAAAGTATGTAAAGAATGTGGAGCAAACCTAGAATATGTTCATGTTCTTGGTAATGCTTAGCAAGGGGGAAACCACCAGACTATGGAAACACCTAAAACCCGAGTTGGTGAAACCACCCAAACTTTTCATAGGGTGGAAATCAAAACAAGCATTAAGGATAGAACCAATTTATACCACGCTCAGCAAAGCCATGTAAATCAACAAAACCACGATAATCAACAAGCTGCCAAGCAAGGTGATATGAGTTTGAAGGACATTCTAAAACAAATCATGGCGGATCAAGCTAAATTAGCGGCAGATGTTCGAAACAATCAATTGGTGACTAAAAATTTGTAGAAGTAGTTTGGTAGTTTTCTAGTGCTTGAAATTCCCGACCACAAGGAGGTTTTTCAGGAAATACCGACGCGAACCCAAAGTAGGTAATGTTGTGAGTACTCAGAGTGGTCGTCCATTGGAGAGTTGACACCAAAGGCAAAAGTTGTTGAAGAAAAATAAAAAACACGTAAATGAAGCAGAATCAAGTGAACAAAGGGTAAACGAGGAGCCACAAGCAAAACCACCTCCTCCATTCCCACAGAAACTCAAAAAGCAAAAGGAGAAGGGATATTTTAGTAAGTTCATTGAATTACTCAAGAAGATACATGTTAATTTAAATTTGACTGATGTGTTGCAGGTTATTCCTAAGTATGCAAAATATATGAAAGATATGGTAGCCAATAAGAGTAGATTGTCAGAGTATGCAACAGTAGCACTCACAATAGGCTCCCAACAACGTTGAAAGATCCAGGGAGTTTCATTGTTTAGATAAAAATTGGCAAATGAGTTGAGGCAAGAGGTTTTTGTGATTTGGGCGCAAGTATCAATTTGATGCCTACTTCCATGTTTCTCCAATTGGGACTAGGAAGGTCCAATCCACAACAATTATGTTGCAGTTAGCTGATCGTTTGGTGTCAGGGTCATATGGCGTTATTGAAGATGTCTTGGTTCAAGTGGGAATTCGATTTTCACCGTGGACTTTGTTATTTTGGATTTTGAGCCTGATCTCGAGGTGCCATTTATTTTGGGACGCCCATTCCTAACAACAGAAGGTGCATTAATTGATGCGTAGGCCGGTAGACTAACAATGAGGTCTCATGACAAGGTCGAGATATTTGATGTTTACAAGGCAATGAAGTTGCCTGCGATATATAAGGAGTTGTCGGTAATCATAGTAATTGATGAGGCAATGACGGCTAAATATGTTGAAGCTCAAGACCATTTAGAGAGAATGTTAAAAGGGCAAGACACTGAGGGAGATGTTGAAGCCTAAGAGTTGGTTAACGTCCGAATCGTCCCGAATATGAGTATGCTTTGTAAGTTTATGGAACCATTAAATAGAGTCCTAGGATCACCTCCCAAGTCGTAAATTGAGGAAGAACCAAAGTTAGAGTTAACGGCTCTCCCTTCTCATCTTAGGTATGAATTAAGGTGCCAATGAATCTTTACCCGTAATCATTTTTTCTGCTTTGTCCGAATTGCAGGTTGAGGCATCTCTAAAAATATTGAGGAAGAGGAAAAAGGTGATAGGTTGGCAGATGGAAGATATGCATGGTATCAGCCAAGTTCTATGCATGCATAGGATATTCGTGAAGAAAGGTCACAAGTCAATTGTGCAACCTCACCGCAGGCTAAATCTTGTGATGAAATATGTGGTGCTAGTGAGGTGATAAAATGGTTAGACGCGGGTATTCTATACCTAATTTCATACAACAAGTGGGTCAACCCAGTTGAGTGTGTGCCTAAAAAAGGAGGCATGATGGTGATCACCAATGAAAAAAATGAGTTGATTCCAACCAGGAAAGTGAACAGATGGTGAATATGCGGATTACAGGAAATTGAATGAAGCCACCAGAGAGGATCATTACCCGGTTTCGTTTATTGATCAGATGATGGAAAAGTTAGCTGGGCAAAAATATTATTGTTTCCTGGATGTCTATTCTGGATACAACCAAATTGGTATTACACCACATGATCAGGAGAAAACTACATTCACTTGCCCGTATAGGACACATGCTTTCAAGAGAATGTCGTTTGGGCTATGCTATGCTTCGACCAACTTCCATAGATGCATGATGGCTATCTTTCATGACATGGTTGAAGATTTTTTGTAGATATTCATGGATTATTTCTCAGCCTTTGGGGAGTCTTTGGAAAGGTGCTTGGAGAATTTAGAAAGTCTAGATATGAGGAAACTAATCTTGTCCTAAACTTTAAAAAATTACATTTACTAATGAAGGAAGGGATTGTGTTGGGACACAAGGTGTAAAAAAGAGGGCTGGAAGTTGATCGTGCAAAAGTGAAAGTAATTGAAAAGATACCTCCTCCAATTTTTTTTAAAGGGGTGCGAAGTTTTTTGGGTCAAGTTAGTTTTTACAGGAGATTCATTAAGGATTTATCTAAGATTGCAAGACATGTGTGCAGTCTCCTAAAGAAGGATATGAAATTTGTATTTGATGATAAATGTATGCAAGACTTTGAAGCTTTGAAGAAGAAGCTGATAGAAGCTCCAAACCTAACTTCTACAAATTTCGGAGCTCCTTTTTTAGTTGATGTGTGATGCAAGTGATATGGTTGTGGGAGAAGTGTTGGGGCAAAGGAAATAAAAGGTGTTCCACTCCATATATTATGCAAGCAAAACACTGGATGTGGACCAAACCAACTACTCAGTGACTGAAAAAGAAATGCTAGCATTGGTCTATCCTTTTGACAAGTGTAGATCTTACCTGTGGATACTAAAGTATTTGTTTATACTGAACATGCAGCTATTAGGTACTTGTTTAACAAGAAGGATGTAAAGTCGTGGTTAATCAGGTGGATTCTATTGCTGCAAGAGTTTGACATCGAGATCAAGGACCGAAGAGGTTCCTAAAACTAGATTGCAGACCACCTATCAAGATTGGAGAGTTCATCACATGTGGGAAAGCAAGGTCCTATTAGGGAGGAATTCCCTGATGAACAACTATTCATGCTAGCAATGCCGAACTACCATGGATGTAGACATCGTTAACTATTTGGTTAGCGAATTGTTTCCACCCGGTTCAACAACACATCAAAAGAAGAGGTTGATACATGATGCTCGATTCTATATATATGCTGAGTCTTATCTCTTCAACCAAGAGTCGGACAAAATAATGAGGATGTCTGTGCTTGAGTATGGGATGAAACAAGTGATGCATAGTTTCCACTCGTTTGCATATATAGGTCATCATGGAGGTGAGCGCACTCGGCATAAGGTGCTCCAATTTGGGTTTTTCTAGCCTACTTTGTTTAGGGATGTTGCGAGTTATGTGAAGAATTGTGATCGATGTCAAAGTATAGTGCCTATTTCTAGACGACTTGAGATGCCTTTGGACAATATATTGGAGGTTGAAATACTTTATGTTGGGGGGATCGACTTCATCGGGCCATTCCCTCTATCGAATGGAAATCAGTACATACTTGTGGTTATGGACTATGTGTCAACGTAGGTTGAGGCAATGGTGTTGACGACCAATGATGCCAAAGTGGTGTTGAAGTTTCTAAAGAAGCACATCTTCACTCGGTTTGGAGCCCATAGAGCAATATTTAGTGATAGAGGCACGCACTTCATAAATCAATTGGTCAAAAACATCTTAGATAAATATAAAGTCAAGCAAAAGGTCGCCACAACATACCACCCTCAAACCAATGGTCCGATAGAAGTGTCAAATCGGGTAGTGAAGAAGTTTCTACAGAAAATAGTGAATTCTTAAAGGAGAGATTGGGAAATGGAGCTCGATTATGCATTATAGGCGTATAACACCGACTATAAGACACTAATAGGGACTTCTCCTTATCACTTGGTGTTTGTCAAAGAGTGTCATCTTCCAGTTAAATTGGAATATCAGGCATACTGGACAGTCAAGAGTTAAACCTGGACCCTGAACAAGCCAGAAGAAAAAGGATGGGTCAATTATATGAATTCGAGAAATTCCGGCTCCGTGCATACTAAACCGCCAAGCTCTATAAGGAGGAGAACAAAAGATGGCATGATAAGCATATTGTGTCTCAACTTTTTGAGCCTAGGAAAAAGGTATTATTGTTTAACTCTAGATTGATTTTATTTCTAGGTAAGTTAAAGTCAAAATGATATAGGCCATTTAAGGTAGTGCACATGACTGACCATGACGCCATAGAGTTGTGGAATGAAGGAAAGCAATCCACGTTCATGATGAATGGACAAAGTGTGAATCATTATTCGGACAAGAGGTAGATCGAGAAGCAGAAAATCTTGAGTTAAGCAATGAATAAGAGGAAGCTAAGTCGTACCGCGACGTTAAAAAAGGTGTTGCTCGAGAGGCAACCCGACACTTAATGATTTCAAAAGTTTTTGCATTGAATTTTGTTTTAATAGGTCATTTTAGCTAATTTTAGTTAGAGGATATTTCCTTTTACTTAAAATTTGTGATTTGTAAATTTAAAAAATAAAATGAAATGAAGGCAAATTATGAGCGACAAACCAATGGAGTCCGCGACAAGAGCGCGTCGCAGACCTATTCCTACAATGCAGTGAAAGCCCAGGTAGAAAAAGGTAAAAATTTTGAAGGCTAGTCCCAATTGGAAGTGCGTCGCAGACGTAGTTCATTTGGAATTAAAATAGTACGGCTGAATTTCCAAGAGCGTCCACGACCTCTCCGCGTCGAGGACTTGATCCCCCACTTCGTTACTTTCTCTGTGTTTCCAAGACAAAAAGTACAAGGCATGTCTGTGATAGGTTCGTGTTGTGGAGCTGGTAATAATTTTGGAGCATTTCATTTAAAAAGTTAGTTTTTACTGGCTAATTTGGTAAAAACCCGACCCTGATTCCCTTTTAAATCCCAATTCCGTCACTTTAACCCCAATTTCCCCTCTAGATCATTTTTTCTCTCCACTTCAACCCTAACTCCTTCTAAGAACAAATCCATATCATGAAGTGGACATTTCTCCCGAAGCTCATCACTTTTGTGGGTCTAAATACACAAGATATATGTCCTTACTCTTTTGTTCCTTTTTTGGGATGATTCACAAAAGTTAGGGGCTAATTTTAAGGGGGTGGTGGATATATTCTTGTGCTATGTCTAAATTGTTGATTATTGGAGATTTTTTGCTTCTTTATTGTTATGGTTTCTTGAAAATCTATTAGGGATCACAGGGATGATTATAACGAGGAGAATTTTGTGTGGGCAATTAATAATTGGGGGGGTGAATTCTTGAGTAGAAATTTGGTAAGGAGGGAAGTGCTTGAATAGTGAAATTATGTGTTGGTTTGAATTCGTGAGTAAAACCTAATTTTTTTGGGTTTGGATGTTTCGGATGGGGTGAATTATGTGAATCATATGTTGTAAATTACATTGGGAAGTTTGAACACCGTGTTGTTTGTGAAGTTGTCCTCGAGATTAAGTGTAAGGTTACTCTCCATTACTGAGGCTTAATAACTGACATGAATTATGTCTGGTTGCAGTTTAATATGTCTAGTACACAAAGGTCGACAAAAGCGGTGGCATTCAACAGCCGTAAAAGAGTTAGAATGAGCAGCACAATTCCCTCAGCACCCGCAGTCCCAAGAGGACAAACTCTACGATATGGAGCCAAAGCAGTCACGTCAGAGGGCAAGAAGTGTTACAAATCGCACACGCAAGACAAATACTTCTCCGATGTGGTGATTGAGGATGTCAATTTACAAAAGAATTTCCCACACATTATATGTCGCCTACAAGAGATGCGCATGGGTATCATCTTTCAGAATCCTTCAGAGTGCAATGTTATTATGGTGCGAGAATTCTATACAAATTGGAAGCTTGATGCCCCGTCTCGCTTGGTGACAGTGCAGGAAGTGGAGGTGCCTTTGACACCTTCAGCTATATATCAAATATCGGGGACTACATCTGCCCCTTATGATGTTCTCTTGGGGATCAATATCAGTCCTCTTTATCACTAAATTCGATATGCTTTCTGTCGGACACAATTTGACATGGGCATCATATCTATCACCAGTTCTATCATTATGCTCATACGAATCGAGAAGCCCGAGTGTGGTTAAAAATTGTCATGAATTGCTTGATACCAAGGTTGCATTTCACCGAGGTGACGAGGGACCGAGTTTGCTTGGTCTATGCGCTAATAAAGGACCTACCTATCAATGTAGGAGCGATGCTAAAATATTCCATGTGCAAGGAAAAGTTCATCAAGGTAGAAGTTATTCTTTTGGGGGACTAATCACTATTTTGTACTGGCAAGATGGCGTTCTAGAGAAGAGTGTGGACTACATGGCACCCTTGTTCACCCTGCCGTTTGACGTGACCAAAACAAAGGGGTCAGGGAACATGCATGGACCCATCCTTACAATAGCAGAGCAAAGCAAGCGGGATGATATGATCACAGCGCAAATGTTTGGTTTAGAAATGTTGCGTCATGGACGTCGAGCTTCAAATTAGGAGCAACTGGATGAAGTGGCATCGGAGTACCCCTTAAATGAACATGTTGAGGCCTTGCTAGGACTTGGGCATACATATCTAGAACCGGTATAGGATGTTGTCCCAACTAAAGAGGATAAAAGGCGGATTATGTCGGATAGTGAATACGATTATGATGCTGAAGAGGGTGATCTTTGGATCTTGAGGGCATCGGTGGTGACACCGACATGGAGGAATGAGCAGGGAAAGTCCACTCGCCACACTTTGCTTTCTTTGTGATTTGTGTCACATTGTTGACAGTGTTGAGTGTTAGTGTTGGGTGGGGACTATATCTGTGTAAATAGTTTTTGTTTTTTTGTTTGTTGGTGTTTTATTGTTTTATTTTGGGATTGTGTTTGTGTTTGCTATTTTCTTTGGGTTCCTTGGAATTTTTTTTGTTTCTTTATCCAAGGACAGCCCCGCAGAACCGTAGGAAAAAAATAACAACAAAAAGGTTTTGTTTCATATGATTGAGTCAATGTTATAGTTTAGTCAAGCTAGGTTTGTAGGATTGGTTTTTTTTTTTGCTAAGGCTACACAATTGATTTGAATTAGACTAACAGCTGCGAACAATGGACAACTTTGTACTGAGACATCTAGGCTCATTTATATGACTCTAATTGGCGTGTTCTTAAAATGAATCTATGTTGGTGATTGAGAAATAGTAGACAGTAACTAGTTCTGAATTGAATGTGTGCCAAGTGTGTAAGATTGTGCATTCTTTGCTATTAATTGAGGTCCAGAACATACCCGATGTGTCTTCATAATAACAAAGAGGATAAGGAATTTGGGAAAGTGATATAGGCAATTCTTTGATAGCTCTGACTTTGCCTTCCTATACCCACCTTGATGAATATCCTTATTTAACCCCTTCGAGCCTTGAACTTATTCTTTGGTAGCCTGTTTTGAAGCTTACACTTATTCCTTCTCTAGCAAATAAATTTGATCCAAAAGATCCTAAGCTCTTTGACCAACAATAATGAAGGAAGTGAAAATATAGTTGCAATCCCCAACATAAGTTGGCTCGTATATGTAAATATAAGTATAAAAAAAAGAAAAAAAAATATAAATCAATAAATAAACCTTGATGAATGTATTCCAAATGAAAATGGTGGGAAGAGATGAATGTAAATGCTTTGCAGCAAGGGGACAAATGGCTTCCAGAAAAGGAGCATAAGGTAGGGGTTATTAAAAGAAGGTCCAAATCTGAAGTTTGTTTTGCGTTAAAACGCTTGGGAAGGCAGTCACTGTTGATATCCTAAAAATAATTCCTACCCGTCACCTAGCCTGCATTACAACCCTTAAAAGACCTAATTGATCCTAAACTTCTGTATTCTTAAAAGTAGTAAGGCAGTACACTAAGGGCAAGCCTATGGTTCGTTGGTTATGGCATGTGAATTATCTCAAGAGTGTGAGCAAAATTTGCTTCCTACACTTTTTTTGTGCGAAAACTTTATGTGTGAGTGAATCTAGTGTTCATTTGTGGTGAGGACACATGTTTAATAAGGTCTGAGAACTGATATATTTGTGGATTCAAAACTTGTGCATGAGTTTGTTGTGTTATAAGAGTATTCTTGAGGCTAGATTGTTTTGCTCAAGTTATCCTGATGAATGCGTAGTAATGTCATGTTATGGTGAAGTTATGATAGTTGTTGTGGACAAAGTTGTAAGGCCATTAGGGGAAGTGTAGTAGAGTCGTCGCTTGTTTAAAAGTGTGGAAGTGTTTAATGATGAGAAAAGTTGTAAGTGTGGGTGGTGATCCTGGGCGTATTTATGCGGCCCATAATCAATTCAGCCCATATATATAGCTATGTTTGAGAGCATTTCTGATATAGGAGTTTAGTTTTGAAAGACTTTTGATGCCGCTTTTTCTAACCAATATGATTAGATATATTAGGGTGAAGAGGAAAGAAAATTAAGCTAATATAGGACAATTGGTAGAAGAAGAAGTTGCGGGGAAACCAGTCAAGAAGAAAGAAAATGCATTACGAGGGAGCACCTCCACGTCACAGAGCTAATCCGTCCATTCAGAAAAGAAATTCCACATAACAGAAGAGTCCGCAATGGAAGTGCGACGCAGAGTACTTTCACCTGTTCACGAATATAGGCGAGAGAACTAGTCATCGTCGTGGACCTGGACCACGTGTTTTCCATTTGGACTATCACTTGTTTAAGTGTGTCATTTTTATATTTTATCAAGCTCCAAAAAGAAGGGAGCACAGTACTTTGGGCGATTTTGCTACATTTTCAAGGGTTTTTCTTCCATTTCTTCATCTTGGTAAACTTTGTATGATTGTTAAACATTATTTCATCATTTTTTGTGCTATGAGTGGCTAAAATCCCTTATTCTAGGATTTATATCTACGGTTGATGGTTTAATACAATTTTTTTCTAGTATGAGAAGGGTTGTCTAATGATTTGTGCTTGAATTCTTTTTTTACCATTTTAATGCGTGATCAACATTAGAATAAACTTGTTGTCTGTTCTTGAACTCAGAAGATAAATAGAGGGATAGACGAATGAATGTGTGAGAGTGTTCATTCTAGGGTAAAATTTAGATAGTTTTGTATATAGGATAGTCTTATACTTATATACCACACTTGGTTGTTATACAAGACGAATGCTAAATGGGCCGTCATTGGTTCATGTCTAATCTCACTCAATGATGTATTTAGGTTGTCAATGGTGGTAGGCAATTAGCAATTCGAAGATCGTGATCGTAAAATGAACTTTGCTAATCTATAATGAGTTTAACCCATAGAATAATAGGAAAAAATTGTATTAAACCATCAACAATAGCTACAACCCTAGCATAAGGGATTTTAGCCACTCATAGCAAAAAAGATGATGAAATAATGTTTAGCAATCATACAAAGTTTACCAAGATGAAGAAATGGAAGAAAAACCCTAGTAAATGTAGCAAAATCGCCCAAAGTACTGTGCTCCTATCTTTTTGGAACTTGATAAAATATAAAAATAATACACTTAAACTATTTATAGTCCAAATTAAAAACACGTGGCCAATTTCTTGTGTCAAAGTTCGTGACGCGGACCTATTCCCTAGCCTATATTTGTGCTCAGGTGAAACCACTCCACGTCGAACTTCAACACAGAGTCCTCTGATATATGGAATTTCTTTTCTGAAACAATAGATTAGCTCCGCGACGCAGAGGTGCTCCCTTGTAACGCATTTTCTAGCTTCTTAGCTCATTTTCTCCGCAACTTCGTCTTCTATTTTCTGAGCTCTATCCAGGAGTCCTATTTTGGATCGTTTTCTTTTCTCTTCGCCCTGTAACATCGAATCATATTGGTTAGAAAAAGTGGCATTAAAAGAATCTCAAAACTAAACTTTGATACCGGAAATGCTCTAAAACATATCTATATAAATGAGATAAATTAATTATTGGACACATAAATACGCCTAATATCAATTTGGTTGGATGAGTTTTTAAAGATGTAGGAGAGTTATTTTGTCGGTATTGGAATGATAACTGATCTAAATATACATAAGAGGTGTTTAATTGACCCTGAATAATTTGAAATTGATGTGTGTATAAGGTTTGAATGCATATCTGATTATTGAGTGAATTTAACAAGTTACTATGACAAGTTAGTACAAAAGCAAGATATTCTTCATATATGATGTAAATGCAATCAACTAACACCGAGTTTATGAGTTTGCATTAGTATTTTGGTATCATGTTTTGCTTGATTCAATTCATCACCAGCTATCATGTGTACTATGTAAAATATTAATAATTTTAGAAGGTTACTTTTCTTCTAACTACATACTAAAGGATTGATTATAATGTGTAGTTATGAAGGTGAATACAAATTACCTGAAGATAATCTCTTCGTATGAAATGCAAGATGATTAATTATGCCCGATTAGTACAGTTTCTGTGGTGTTTATGTTTCCAGCTCAGGTCTAACTTTCACCACAGTATCTAAAGAGGATAAGAAAACCTTTCACCATCAGTAGCTAAAGACGATAAGAAGAGCACTACATTTTCTCGAGTAGAAAACAATGCAATCACTCAGGAAGCCGAGCATTTTTATATTTTAACTCAAGTACAGTGGAAATTACATTGATTGTTACATGCTCGGAGATGATTTCAACATTTCATATATCTTCAATGAGGATGGAGGATGTATATTCTTTCAATGCTAGAGCCTCGAAAATTCTAGAAGCTAGTTGTCTACCATATTTTAAATTCAAAAAGAAGTTTGATATCATTGTTATTTCCCTTTATAAATGGTGGTACTGTTCAGTTGTATCTTATAATGGGCAACTTTTGTTTGCGGAAAACATGTACTACTAATGACAGTGCAATATTTGTTGATTCATTGTCATCACTTTTCATGACCTTTAACTCGACAACTATGTTTTTCATTAATGCTCAAATTTTGGTATTCCAAGGTTTCATTTAAAGAAAACCTTGTTCACGTGGCTAATATCAGCTATTACACCAAGGGTATTGGCAATATCATAAAGATACAGAACAGAAATGAGTAAATTTATCTTCATAAGCATTGCATGTGGCTGACCAATAGATTAAGGGGTCCAAAGCTAAGGATCAGTGCACCAAAAGAGAGCCTAAGTACATGAGTTCATAATTATACTAAGCTAAAAAGTACAATCAATGGAATCCACGTTGATATTCATGTGTCTTGTGTACATGGTTCAAAAGCATTATTTCAAGAGCATTCTTACCAAAAGAATTTTAAAAAAAAAAGCAAATTTAGGTTTAAGCAGACTCAGGTGGATCTGCAATCTTAAGAGTACCAAGGTGACAACATCATTTGTACTACTATAAGTTATTTGTGTAATTCATGGTTAATGTTTCTTGCCTTAATCCCTTCATCTTGAGCTCCAAATGACAATCATTTTGTATGATTGATCAATATAATGGAAAGAACAAAGTAGTACTGTATCATTTACTGTATTAAAGTAAAACATAACGCAATAGTAGATTTACACATTGCACTCCATTCAAATTCTTTGAGATCATCTCGGGTGAGCATTCTGATTTTCAGTGGTTTATATACTCATTCCTTCTCTACTTGAATAGTATTCTTTAGAAAACATATTGCCTTTCATATGAGATTCTATCCTGATAAGTATTGTCATCTATTAAATAGCTATATTAGTTACCCATTCAAATGATTTGGAGATGATCCCAAATCTTCCTCCCAATCTTATTGAGTTACATTTTTTTCAACAAATCAAATACAATTCATTCCTATTAAATGCCTAGGAAATTTTCATATCTTCCCTATGTTCATATTCAAATTCATTACACTCAACATATGTAGCCATTCCTTCATCATATTCAAATTCTGCAACCATTTGATCATCCATTCATTTTTCATCTTCAACTAAATAGAGAACACAATTAAGGAGGGGAGACGTTTATTTACTTTTTTAATAATTCAAGAAACTTAAGCATTAGTAGATTTACACATTGCACTCCATTCAATTTCTTTGAGATCATCTGGGTGAGCCTTTTGATTTACACTGGCTTGTATACTCATTATAGTAAAAAAATATCTTCTTTTAACATATTCTATTATACTAAATCAAATTTAACAACTTCAATGGAATTGCTATCTGCTATTACTAAATGATACAATGGCACAATGAATATTTCGATGGAAACTAACCTCCTACAATAGCTACTACCAGAATTAGCTTGCCAGGAACATATGTTAAAACTAACAGAAAATGCAAATGTGTCAACAGGCAAGTGTAGTTGGATGAAAAAAGAAGTGACCTCTCGAATAAAACAAATGCAAGTACTCCAGATTGAAGTGAAAGGTTGGTTTAATTGAAAAACAATACAAGAACCATAAAAAAATTAATAATCCAGCTGATACGTTTTGTGAATAGATTCACAAAGTTGGGCAAGTTGTCAAACTTTTCAAGCAAACATGTTCCCATTCATCAAAGTGGTATGTTAAAGTTCGACTTATTGTTCATATGAGAAAACTGAATAAATTAATCATTAAGTACCTATAAAAAGACTATGTTTATATTTAAATGTTCGAATTTCACAAGCCATTACACAACAATATGGAATTTTGGCCCCCCAAAGTACACATTCCACTATTGTAGATCTCTATTATGGTATGTTGAACGGACAACAAAACAATACAACAAAATTGGAATTCTCATTTTATTGTATGGAAGGAGGTCGTATACAACTTTCTTTATTGAGCGAACCACCACCTTATCTCAAGTATCTTTTGGGTTCAAAATCATGAAAACTAGGTATGAATTTTCAAAAAAATATCAGGGCTTACAACTCAATATCTACATTTACATCTATCAGTGGCCGAGTTGATGGATCTATCAATCGCTCAAAGGGGTCGTATGTTTCCAGGATGAGCGGTCAGAAGTATCATCGTATAAGATATTTATTGCCGGAAATTGATTAAAAATCCAATTTGCTCAGCTGTATATATATACATGATACTAAAAATGAGATAAATAACAACATGAATTGTCTGTTGCAAGGAGACGTTCATCCCAAAATTGTTCATGGCGTATATGAAATGTTGAACGAGCATAATATATTGGTAAAAACATTTTGAATGGCTGAAGATAGATATAAAAAGCATCCATACTGAATGTGAATTTTGCCTAAGTCTCCTATCT
The DNA here is from genome assembly GCF_001406875.1 of Solanum pennellii. Taxonomy (NCBI): domain Eukaryota; kingdom Viridiplantae; phylum Streptophyta; class Magnoliopsida; order Solanales; family Solanaceae; genus Solanum; species Solanum pennellii. The sequence continues at coordinate 45,192,287 of NC_028647.1, read as the reverse complement.
AACATGACAACAAATGGTCGGCAATAGAATATACCCACAACTTCTGAAGTAGCCGGAATAATAGTGGGTGATATTACAGAAGAAAACTTCTAGCGAGATATTATTTTAGAGCATAGAAAAATGGACTTCAAAGAATTACTAATCTATTCCAAAGTTTTCTATCAATGACATACCCATTAATACATCCATATGGCGAAGATGAATATAGACTTGGAATAAAGTTAGCAGATGAGATCAACAAGACTTGCAAGCGACAAAAATTATCAATGAGACTTATATTGTTCCAGAATACAACAAAGGCTTGACGAGGGTAAGATTCTCTTACTAGATGGTAGATTATTACAACAATATATTTTTTACGGTTACATGGTAATCGAGGAAGAAAGATTTTGTAAGATTCAGTAATGAAACAAAACTCATGATCTGAACTCTGGCTTAATGGATGTCATTCTTTGTGGTGATTCAGATTGTTCACTGGTAGAAAAAACAATTATCCTGCCTTCATCTCGCACTGGAGGACCTTACTACCAGGAACAAAATTATCAAAATGCAATGGAAATTTGTAGGTGGGCTGAATATCAAGATTTGTTCCTCACTTTCACATGCAATCCAAAGTGGCCCGAAATAAATGAAATGCTTCGCTTAATCAACTAATTTGGGGATAATAATAGGGTGGACATCATATGCAGAGTGTTCCAAATCAAGTTAAGCAACAGCCTTTTGAAAAAATAATTACATGTAAGTTCAAACATAAACATACTAACATAATGCATCATTTATTAATTAAAACGTTTACAATTTGGTTAAAAAAACAAATGCTTACTTTTTCGGCATCCTAAAAAACACATTATACTATTAACTCTTTAGGTTTATATACAATTGAGTTTCAAAAAAGAGGACTACCTCATGCACATATACTACTCTTCCTGCATCCCACATTAAAAAGTCCATCTATAGCTCATATAAACACAAAAATAATAGCTGAGATACCTGATATGGAAGTTGATCATGATGGTTATAATTTTATGAAGAACTACACGATTCATGGAACTTGTGGAGACCTCAATCCAGGATGCCCATGTATGAAACAAGGAAAGTGCAACAAGCATTTCCTAAAGAAGTTCAACAATCAAAAACCTTTTGATGCAGATGGGTTCCCAATTTATAAGATATGAAATACAGATAAGAAAATCAATAAAACTAATGTCATTTTAGATAATAGATATTTCGTCCCTTTTAACAGAATTTGATTGTCAAATTTGATGCACATATAAATGTTGAGTTATGTTTTTACTCAAGATCGGTAAAGTATCTATTTAAATATGTTAATAAGGAATTTGGTAGAAAAACAATCGATATAGATTGTTCATATACTACCACAAAATGTGATGAGATCAAAAGACATCTAGATTGTAGATATATATCAACTACAGAAGCTTGCTGGAGAATCTTTAAATTTGACATACATCATAGAGAGCCAGCAGTTGAGTGTTTGCCATTCCATTTACCGGGAGAAAACACCATAGTATTCAAAGAAGAAAACTGTCTTGAAACCATATTAAATAGACCCCATATAGTAAAAATAAAATTTACGAAATAATTTGAGGCAAACAAAGAATATGAGGATGCGCGAGACCTAAAATATTAGGATTTTCCAACGCGTTGAGTCTGGGATGCAACAGGTAAAAGATGGACTAGAAGAACAAAAGAGGAAGTCAATTAATAGAATTCACTTGTGCATCCTGCAAGTGGATGATGATTATACATGAGAATGCTACTTAGTTTTTTGAAAGGAAGCACTTCCTTTGAAAGCATAAGAACTATTAATGGAGTCCGGTATGATACTTATAAGGAGGCATTCTACGCATTGGAATTAATGGAGGATGCTAAAGAATAAAATGACTGCTTGGCTAAAGCTTCATGTTTGTCATCATGAAATGAGCTGAGAAATCTGATTGTGACGATACTAATTCACGGTCAAGTGTATGATTCATCCAAACTTTGGAGGAGCAACTATGAAATTTTATCAAAAGATATAACATCATTATAACGAAAGAGATTTCACTTGGAAGATTAATAATTAACTGAAAAACAACTTGAATCATATACATATTTGAGATAGAAACCATAGTTATGAAGATGGGAAAAAGTTTGAAAGACATACATGCAATGCCACTTTCAGATTCTACTTTGATGAGTGACACATGGAATCGTCTAATCAATGAGGAACTAGAATATGACAAAGGTTTCTTAAAGGAAGTACATGATAAATCATTCGCTCTCTTAAATGATTGTCAAAAGATAGTTTATCAAGCAATAATAACATCAGTTATAAATGAGTAGCTCGTTTATTTTTTTAAAAAGGACACGGTGATACTAGAAGACATTTTTATGAAATACAATAATTTCCAAGTTGAGATTAGAATCAAAAATAGTTCTTCCATTTGCTACTTCTGAAATAGCGGCTTTATTATTACCAAATGGTATGACAACAAATTTACGATTTCATATTCCTTTGGATATTAGTGCAGAATCAACTTGTGAAATAAGACAAGAAAATCAGTTAGACGAATTACTTCTGAAAACATTTTTAATCATTTGGGATGAAGCACGATCGGCAGATAAATTTTGTTTAGAAGACATAGACATGACCTTGCAAGATATCTTCTAAGTGAAATATGAAAATAACTCTGATAAACCATTTCAAGTCCTTAATCGTATTTTGTGTTGATTTTCATCAAATATTGCCAATGATTCCAAAATAAACACGAGCTGATATTCCAGATGCATCACTCAATTCCTCATATTTGTGGCCATTCGTTACAACTTATGAGCCGAAATAAAATATGTGACTTTGTTATGAAAGAGTGTCAGCTTCTTAGGTTGCTGAAATTATTACTTTTGACAAATGGTTGTTAAAGATTGGGGATGAATCTTTTTATTGTGATGTTGACAATGACCTTAATAAAGTGCCTACTGATATATGTATAATGACATCCAATGATCCGATCGGGTTAAGTCGAGGCAGTTTATCCATCCTCCTTGCAGAAGTACAATGACCCAACATATTTCCAAAAAAGAGCAATACTTACTCCTAAAAATGAAACGGTCCATGAATTGGATGATACAATTATGCAAATGATTTCAAGTGAAGGAAGAACATAGTTTAGCTCAGACAATGTGTATAAAGAAACTGTCAACATTAATCGTGAAGATCTGTTGTATCCAAAAAGATTTTCAAATAACTTAAGATTTCCGAGAATCCCTAATCATGACGTACATTTAAAAGTAGGCACTCCAGTTATGCTTCTCATGAATCTAATCAAAGTGAAGGACTATGCAATAGAACAAGATTGATTGTCACACATCTTGGTAACTGGTCTATTAGCGCAAATATCATCTCAGAAAAAAACATTGCTCAAAAGCAACAATACCAATAACTATTATGTCTCCTAATGATTCAAAGTGGTCATTCAAGTTTAACAGACGACAACTTCATGTAGCACCATGTTTCACTATGACAATTAATAAAAGTCAAGGACAGTCTCTCAACCATGTTGGATTGCATCTTCCTAAACAAGTATTCACTCACGGGAAGTTATATGTAGCACTATCGCGAGTAACAACAAGACAATGATTAACTATATGTTGACAATGACATGAAAGATTCTATGTTCATTAAAAATATTGTTTACACAAAATTATTTCAAAATATATGCCCTCGAGATGAAACAGAAACAAAGTTTTTCTTTATTTCATTCCATAATATTATTTTATTGTACAAATTCATAACTGTTCAGCTAACAATGCTCTGTTTTAGGACAAATAGACATACACTTGAAGACTAATGATGTAGATGAAGTATCAGGAGATCACACAAATACTATATAATTAAAGGACTTCAGATAAGAACCAATTAATATTATTTCATTACCATTCATATCATACTTGTTTTCTTTACAACATTTATCTACATTTGACTCACAGTTGTAGGACCTACAGAGTTGACATGTTGAGAAATCTTTCAAAAACGGATTCAATAAACTCATAAATGTGTATTACTGTCTAACCTCATATGACTTATGTTACTATGGAAAAAGTCGTTTGCATTTATTTTTCCACATTATGATGTTCTTTGCATTCTTTGTGTAGCTATTGTTTCTTCTTTGTATGTATTTGGTTCAATGCTTATTTCCAGAGGATGATGATATTGTTTGCTTTCGTAGGGTAGTTCATAGTTATACTCTTTTTTTATGGTATTTACATCATTTTAGGTAGATAGTATTTGTGTTTTTTGATTTCTGGTTAGATAGATAGATCTATGATTTTTCTAAATGATGTTAATATTGTGTGCTTTTTGTGGGTGTAATTGTACTCTTTTTCCAATGTTATTTACATTTTAAGGTAGATAGTGTTTGAATTTCTCATTTCTGGATAGATAGTTTTATGTTCTTTCTTCGATGATGATATTGTTTGCTAGGTAAATAATTAAAGCACATAAAAATTACCCCACAATATAATTGATTAGCTCCAGCTCAATGTCACCTATTTAATACATATAATATTAAATTACAGTAAAGCACATCCCATGTATACAAATTTACTGATCCAATTGAATATACAGGACTATAATGACCTATGCCAGCCGTTTCTTTAACATCTAGACGTTCTCAATTACTTTTGAACTTCTCTCTCTCAAGAATCGTTCTTTTTATATCTACTGTCGACTTCACCCTCCCAAGAACTTATGAGCCATGTTTCCATAAATCCATTGCTTCATCTTCCTTTTTGTAACTGTAATGTCTTTAATTGTGTATTAATCTTGTGATAATTTCTCTGCTAATTACTCTGCTGATTTAGTCTCCCCTTTTATAACCCTTATTCTTGTAATATATATAGATGGTTAGTGAATCATTCTCATATTCAAATTTACATTGTCTCTATTCATTCTAATTTGTTTTTACAATGACAACTTTTTTTTTCAAACTTGCTTACTGGTCGAAAATTGTACAATAACAGTAAGATTTTGTTGAATGTGGGATGCCATTAACCCCAAGAAAAAATTGGTAAGATATTTATTGATGAAAATGTAGGTATTCCATTGATTCGTTCTCCCAATTATTATTTTTGAAAGTTTGAATTCTCATACTTACTAATTTATTCTTCTATGAGTGATGCATGGTATAATTAGTAAACTTACGTTAACATGTTCAAGGACATGCTAAGGGAGGCTCTGTATTTATCATCAAGAACTTCAAAGTTGTTGAAAGCATTGGGGGATATAGACCTGTTCAAAACTCATTGAAAATCATTTTCTTTTCCTCAACTGCAATCAAGAATTTATCTGAAGATATTGTTGAAATTTCAATAAATAATTTTGAATTTATTAATCCAGATGTGATTGACTCAACGGTGAACAACAACACTGTCTTATCTGGTCTATATTTATATTTAAATTCTTACTGATTACATTTTTAGTTATACATAGCTGCAAAATTATTACTAAGATAAACTCATGATATTCTGTTTGATGACATTCACAACCACTTGATATAAGTTTGCTCATTCTTTCTTATATGACAACTCCTTCTTATGTATATTATATGTTCTTGATATATCAGTAATTTCGTATCACATACTTAATAGAACTTATAATATTGAAAAAGGATGAACTTCATTATTCAATATAAAACAGAATGAAAAGAAAGGATAGGGCTAAAGTAGCTATTAAAATTTAACATGTGTCTATCACATTATATATTGATGATCTAACCACATAGTGATGTGTAAATGATTAACAATACCCTACACTTTTTGAATACAAGTCTTACATACGATTTTTCATCTTCAATAATCATAGATCTGATTGGTGGGTACTTATATATGTGTAAATGGAAAATAATTTCCTAAATTATTGAAATACAACACTTACATTCATCTTCAAAATTCGTAGATATGGTTGGTTTTTTATATGAAATTGGTGATATCGAGAGTGTTGGTTCAAAATGGAAGAAGAGGAATATCCACATCCTTACAAATTAGTAAGTCAATCATCTCATTTTAAGTTGATTTACTTTGTTATCTCCAAACAATATAATTATTTGATTATTGATTTATGTTTTGTCTTACCTTATAGAAAGAACTCGGGGAGAAGTTTTCTCCTTATTTGTATAACAGTGATGTTGGCCCAGTCATAGTGACAGTGACTTCTAAAACGGTGAAAGAATTTTGTGGTAATTGTTTCCAATTTAGTTGTAGATACTATGAATTGAATTTTTAACGTTTCAAATAAATGTCATACTTTTAGTTTTAGCGCATACATTGATAATAGGTGAGGTCAACTTCTCCACCACCTATGCAAGCAAAATCTATGTAAATCTTGATATAGATTACCTAAGATTTTTGGCTCCAAAAATTTCCAATATGTCCATCAAACTTAAAGTTATCGAAATCTCTAACGTTAATAATCTTCCTGTTGAGGGAAAGATGCTTTTGAACCTTATGGACATCAAGGAGTTGTTGGAGGCTGAATGGAGCTCTGAACTACAGGTTCTTTTCTTATTATGCTTCTCGATTTTTTGGTTTCCCATTTAAACAGGATCATTATGCTATTTCATGGTATTTATTTAAAATTGTAGGAATACATTGCTACCGTGAAGAGATAGATAAAAGAAATAGTTAACTATTTTGGTTGGTACTACATTTCATGCAATGTGTGTTCTAAGAAGATTGAACTGACAAACAGTATCTATCGATGCAACAATTGCAATAAAGATTGCAAGTTTCCTTTGGTCAGGTAAGAATTTGTGAAGAACTGTGAACTAAGTTTTTATATACTTTGAATGAATCTAACTTATTGTCTAAACATAGGTACAAGATACACCTAAAAGTGACAGATAGATATGCAGATACTACTGCCCTATTCAAGGTTGTGACTGAGAAGCTCATTGATACATTAGGTCAGAAGTTGTTCAACAAGCTTACCACGGCTAACAATGATGTGCCTGTCCAAGTCCAGAACCTCTGCAAGAAAGAATTTATTTTTAAACTGAGATTAAATCATTATAATTTGAAAAAAGGGCTTGAGAATTTTACAATGTTAAATCTTTGAATTTCAAATGATAATTTGAAAGTACAATACAAACTAAGGAAAGAAGAAAAGGTATTGCAATATAGAATATGTACGCTTACTTAGTAATTTATTTTGCCTTTTGTTCTTCTTAGGGAAAGAACTTATCTAACAATGAAACCACCCCAAAAGATCAGGGAACCAACCGATTGACCAAAGAGATGGTAATTACATTTAATTTTTCAATATGCAACTTCAAATCAATTTAAAAATTAACATAGTTAATAATATGTTGGTAAATTTACTTTTTGCAGAACAATCAGATATTTGTTGGTGTGTTGTTGACTGAATTAGAAGATCATGAGGATAAGTTACATGTCATTAATGGTGCTAAGAGTAAGATATTAAGAAACATAATCATAGATGATGAGGAATTAAGCGTTGCAGACACAAATAAGGTCAAGAAGTAAAGGGATTAGTGTTAGTCATAAATGACGAGGAATAAGTGTTCAACACACAAATAAGTTAAACAAGTAAGGGGACTACTGTTGCTTTTGATTCTTTTCTGTTGTTTGACCTAAGTTTAGTTGTTCGTCCATTTATAATTTATAGTTTAGTATAATAACTACCTGCCTTGAGCTTAACTAAGTTGTATCTTCCTTTTACCATTTCAAGTTTAGTTTAATAAGTGCATGTTGTCCGTAGTGATGATATTCATACTTGTATGGTTTTATCTAAACTTAGAAAACTTCTATTATTAATCTATTTGGTTGTTTGCATACGATGTCTTTGTCAACAAAATCAAATCTGCTTCTTCTTCTCTTATGTACCCTATATCAGTCCCCACATTGTTCAGTTCATTCCTTTGGTGCTTTCTATCTAGTCGTACATACAGAGTTCCTACTATTCATTTTACAACCACTTTGAATGGTAATCTTCACAACTGGAACCGACTACATCAACTTACATAGAGATTATGTGCTCTCTGTTCAATGCAGGAGAATTTATAGAGCTGCATATTGTTTATCACTACTGGGATGACAACATCAAGGTGTTAACATGATCTGTTTGGTAAGTTCCTCCATACTTTACCCAAATGTTCCTTCTCATTGTAACTTCTAAATCAATTCTAACAATCGCTTATTATATTCTTGCCTTTCAATGTTGGTTTCTGGTCAACATGGTTCCACAGAAGATATATACTTTGTACACTTCAAATTTGTGTTGTTGATGAGGAGAGCCTTGTGGTTCATAAACACCACGAAATAGTAGTGCAAATGCATGTTAATAACATCAAAAACTGCTACATGACAAATCATATTCTATTTAATATATATCATAACGAGTTCGATCGATTTAACTCATATTAATTGTCTGATACATTGAAGAGATGTTTTATGCTCATTTCGAATATTCACATACTATTGAAGTCCTTGCGAACATGAATATTATCAGTTGGAGTTATAATTCCTTTATAGTTACTCTACATCTTATGGACTAATCATATCCTTAATACTCTGTTCATTCAACTTTCCCAGCTTTGTGAATTCGATTCCAAAAGTTGCCTTTAAGTTAACAACTTAACACATCTACCTATTTGATGTTACATTCAATTTTGTACTTGTATTGTTATAGAGGAGAAGTTTATAAATTATAAACACCTGTCAAATGGTACTTTGCACTAATACTAAAATGGGATATATAATTCAATTGGATATTTACTCATGGTTGACTTAGTTTCTTAAAATTTTCTTCCATAAGTTGCCTTTTAAATTAAAACTTACAACATAGAGGTATTTGATGTCACATTCAATTTTGGATTTGTGTTGTTGAAGAGGAGATGTTTTAATTTTAAACACCTGCAAATGATACTTTCCACTCATTAACGAGATAAGTGTTACACAAAATGACTTAGTTACTTATAATTGTCTTCCATCATTTGCCTTTGAGGAATAACTTCAAGTGGTTGTTGACTAATGGATGACTTAGTTTCTTATAATTGTCTTTCATAAATTACCTTTACGATTAAAACTTAACACATAGAGGTATTTGTTGTTACAACCAATTTTGGATTTGTGTTGTTGAAGAGGAGAACATTTTGGTTTATAAACATCTGTCAAATGGAACTTTGCACTCATACACAGCATAAATTTCCAAAAAAATGACTCAGTTACTTATAATTGTCTTCCACCAGCTGCCTTTATGGAATAGTTTTCAATTAAAAGACTAGCACTGTATTCGTAGCACATAGTATCTGCCACATTCTTCAATCTATCCCATTTTCCTTATCGAGTACTTGTTCAATGGAATTGGGGTAGTGACTTTCATGCACTTGAAGCTCATTTTTTATGCTTAAAGGCACCCTAAAAGTAGCAACGAATAATATTAGTGAATAGCTACATTTTTCTTGGTCCTCCGGGTCGTTGTCAGTAGTTGTATACCTGAAAAACATAACAATGTTGTTTTATGGAAAATCAAATCGTATAGACAACTATTTTCACTCTATTGTATATTTAACCATGGAGAAACTTTCCCAAGTTGAAATTTTAAGGAATACTAATAATTAATTATCGACCGTTGATGATGTATTTCTTTATATATTTAAGCAATGAAAATAAAATATTTTTTAATAAAGCATATATTTTGACGTATTAATTAAGAATGTATTATTCTTATTAAACAGATACTATAGTTGATAAGTTTCACCAAGTATCATCATTTCAAATGAAAAGATGATTTTCTCCAATTGTAATATCATATAATTAATGTAAAAGAAAAAATTCGTAACAAATATCTATTAATCCTCTCGCGAAGCGCGAACATTTTCCCTAGTTGAGATATAAACTCCAAACGATATTTTTAATAATTTGTAGGAACATCTGTTCAAACTAATCACAAATTCGTAGAATTCAAATAATGAATTCAAAATCTGAAGTTTTATAATGACCATCAACGGTGAACTCTTGCTGCTGCAATTTTAGAAATTTGAAATTCCTGCTTGAGACCTGGTTTTGTACAATTTTTTGAGCTTTCTGTTTCTTTTCTTGTCGTGTTATTGGTGAAAATAACAAAATATAGACAACCGATTTGATAATAGTACTTTGGATGAAAATTTCAAACAAAAGGAAGAAGAATTAAAAGAGGAAGAAGAGAAAAAGGAAGAGAAATGTCACGCCTCGAGCTACCCCGACGCGGACACGGGACCTAGGACCACAAGTAATCCCAAACTAATCTTGCAGGCACGGTCATGAACATACTATAGATAATAAACTAATGCGAAAGCTGAATCATAAACTAAATGAAAAATTGGGAATACCCATACACTATGATTGAGATAAATGAAATATTGATAGTTTAATACAAAGAAGATATTAACTCAATACTAAGATGAATCTAACTATGTCTGAGAATAACCTCTAACTAACTAGAAATGTTGGGACAGACCCCAGCTAAGTCTAGCAAAACTGAAACTAAAGGACTAAAATTAGTGAAAAGAAACTCATGATTATTGTCCTCGGAGAATGAGGACTCACCACTGATTCTGCTGAACTGAAGACCGGGTATCGATTTAAGCATGATCTGGATGATGAGAACCTGAACCTATATCACGAGAAAATGTAGCGCACGTATGTGTTAGTACTTTAAAGGTATTGAGCATGTAAGATAAAGTAAAGTTGAAATAATACATAACTGAACAAACACAAAAGCAAGTATAATATTCTGAACATGATATACTAATTGTTGAGCTAATTGGATGCAATGACCAAATTTATAACATGTTCAGACTGAATACTAATTGAACTATAAATATGATCTTAGAGTTTGACGAAACTGTGGGAGCTACTAATAACTGATAATAAAATCATAAATGTGAAGTTCGATGTATACGCCCCATCGAGAGGACCCAATATACCCTCCTAGAGGAATCGAGACATGCTGGCGTGATCACTAAACTGGTGCCCACATATGAGACTTATAACCTACGTGACTAGTAGTTCTGGGACTATACAGGTACGCTGAACCCTAGTCCAACTCGGCATTATGCTACTCCCAATAAATTAAGTGGTTAACTGATTATGACTGAGTTTCTGTAAATACTGGATAGCTCAAAACTTAACATGCAAACTGAGAATGCAACAATTAATTTAATAATGATGTATTTAAATATCGAGGCGTGTATATCTGAAATAACTGAAATATCTGATCTATCATGTGTAATTCAAGAACTAAAGAAATACATAGCTAGGGTTGTGAAATTCATGCAATAAAGTGAGTAATAACATGATAATCTTATTTACAAAATATAATTAACTGATTCATGATAATCTGCTGAAGTTCTAGAAACCCTAGGTCTAATCATGATAAGGGAATCAAGAATCTGACTGAATTTAAGGACCCAATGGATGAAAGGAACCCACTAGTGAAATCCCACATACATGGTGACAAATTCCATGGAGAAATCTTTTGATTTCGGGGCTAAAACTGATGGAACCTTGTTGCGTTCTTGACATTTTTCTCCTCTCTTGCTTTTAACTTTTTATGTTTTGATTAATGATTTGGCTTAGGTAAGTTCTAGTTATGTTTCTACGCTTAAACTGACTAAAACCTCATGATTTAGGGTCTAAACGACGAACGAACAAGGAAAAGACCACAAGACCCTGACTCAAAAGCTATCGTAGTCACCGACGGAGTCAACTGACGGACCGTAAGTCGATTGACGCTCCGTACTGGTCGACCGTCATACTCAACTGGGGACTGAAAGTGAGCTGGCCCATCGACGGAGTCGACTGACGGTCCGTACTAGTCGACCGTCGTTCACGACTGAGGATTGAAAGTTGACTGGCCCATCGATGGACCGTAAGTCGACGGACGATCCGTAGTTGGCTTCGTCGCTGGCACTGCAACTTTTGAAAATCTGCATTTTTGGTCTGTTTTGGATACATGATGTTACAAGAAGAGCCGACGATAACTGAATTTTCACTGTATAATTGTTTTAATTCCAAAGAATTGCAATATTTTAGTTAGAAATATTATATTGACATAGATGTTCAATATTTTAAGAATATGTTTTTTTTGCGTTATTTTAATAATAAGAATTTTATTGTTTATTTTATTTTATGTTAGACTTAAATATTTTAAATATTTTGAAATGAGTTAATATAAAGAATTTAATTAAATAAGAAACTTTCTTTAAAACAAATAGAAAATTAACTAATTAATAAAAGAATCAATTCAATTAAATTTGGGTTGAGAAATATTTAGACCAAAAAGTAAGAGTATTCTTGAGCAAAAAACAAAGGTGGTGAGTATTTTTACACAAAAAAGTGAAAAAAATATTTTTAATCATTTTCAATTGGCTAGAAATATTTGTAATTCTTTTTCCTTAATAATTATGTTACCGTATATCGTAAACACTACTCAAATATTGATATGGTTAGATTTCTTAAAATAAAAATGCTCTGAGTAGGAGTTAAATACTGAGAAGAGGAAGTAGAGCTTATTTTGCGGAATAATTCGCGCAGGTATAAAAACTAAAGGAAAAAAGAAAAAAATTAGTGTTGTGTGTAGGAATGTAAGTAAAGAACGAATGAAATAAAATAAAAAATAAAATGGAACTTGCTCCAAACTGAAAAAAAAAAGAAGAAGAAAACAAAAATTCAAAAAAAAAGAAGAAAAAAAAGTAGTCGACGAGAGCCGGCATCGGAATTCAGAAATTGCACCGACAATCACACCTTGATTATCTACATTTTCCGGCAGCGATCGGGCTCTCCGGACTAGTAGAGTTGTGATTTTTGTTCAAATAAGAAAAAAATATGGAGTCAATGATTGAGCTATGTGATTTAATCGCACAAAACCCAGCTCAATTCGTGGAGAAATTAGCATGGATATGTGGTAGATGTCCTCCTCCTGAAGCCCTACTTGTTGGATCTCCTAGGGTTTCCAGGTCTCAACTCAATGCAATACTCGCTGTTGCACGATTTCTATCTAAATGCCCTAGTCATTCTGATGAAATGCCCAAATCAATCATTCTTGCTTTCTATCGTTCAATTCCTTCATCTTTTAACCAATCTTTTTGGCCACAATCTTTTACAAACGACTCTATTCTTTCATTTTTCCGTGAATTCTTGGAATATATCTGTAAAGCATGTGAATTGTCTCCAGAATTTTCTATTGACGTTGCTAGATTCACAGGGAATATTCTTATATCAGCTTTAGGTAATCCCAATGGAGATTTCGGGGTTTCAAATGCTGTTTTGAAAGCAATGTGTTATAATTTCCCTCCTATTCCTCATGATGATGCCAACAAATTGGTTTTAGCTCTGCTGGAGCAGTTTGACAATTTCGTACCACAAGAGCTCGCAACTTCTGCTCATAGTTCACCAATGAGTATGAGCAATGTAGATTTGTTACCTGCAAGTAGTGGGTACAGTGATGGAGGAGGAGATGCTGCCGAGAAACGAGCTATTGCCTCATTCGAAGAGGAGCCCATCGAAAGGATTGAGAAACAAGAAATAGCATTGAAATTGATAGGAAATGTCCTGGAAAAAGTCACTATTGATGCAAATCTATTGGAAAGTGTCAGAGGTATTGTAAAGCAGCAATTTCAGTCAATGGTAACATTCTTAAAGGTAAACCATCAAGATATTGCTTTTATTCTGTTACAGTTGTGTGGCAATTTTTTTCTGTTTAGGATAGAAGTTGCAAGGGTAGTCCAGGAGAAGCATGGTATAATTGCACTTTATTCTGTTAAATCTGTGGTATCGTTCTTTGGAAGAGAAGATGAAAATGTTACTGAAAAGGGTGGTCTACTTGGTTTACTGGCAGATAAGGAAGCGTGACTGGTCTGAACAAGGGCAGTCACTGAAAGTTAGGATCAACGCCAAGCTTGCTGCTTATCAAGCAGCTGCCAGGTTGCAGATTAAAGCCCTCGCTTCCCTTGATTTGGATGGAAAATCATCAAAAAAATTGTTGCAGGGAGCTCTTGCTTCATTGATAGGGGCTGCAGAGGCCTGTTTATTTTCAGTTTGGCGAAAGTGGAGAGCATGTGAAGAGCTGTTCAGCTCCTTGCTTTCAGGAATTTCTCATGCCGCTGTTGCTCGTGATGGTCAGATGCTTCGGGTGCTGCTCATTCGGTTTAAGTCTCTTGTGTTGGCGACTTGTGCTCAGGTACAATATTTGGTTTACGTTAGGTTGCACATAATGGTGTAGTGCTGATAAGAGAATCTAGCATAACTTGATTATGGTGTTTTATACCACAGACAGACACTTGGGGCAGCAACCAGGGGCCCATGTTTGAAAGTGTGTTGAAGACAAGTTGTGAGATAATTCAATTTGGATGGAACAAGGATCGATCTCCTGTGGACACCTTTATAATGGGATTTCCTATTTGTGAAAGGAATGGTTATGAGGAAGAGGTTAGTTTTATCTTGCCGTTTACCTAGAGGTTTGAGTAACTTGCACATGCTAATCATTAACTAGTGGAAAGGGAAAATGGATGTTTGTTGATGAATCAATAGGTAATTAACACTACTTGCTGTCTGGAGTCACTAGGTACTAGGTATAATGATTTCCAAGCTAAAATCACTTATTGTTTGCTCTGCTTGTAGCAAATGGAATCAATTATGGTCGGTAGAAGGTGGTTTACCTATCATTTAATGTGGTATAAATTATTTCTTTTCTTTCTTTTGAAATTTGTCCCAAACATTACATTCGGGGATGTCTGTTGCCCCCGGATATGGTTAAGGCTAGTGAATTTTGATGGAGTAACAGTTAGAGATTTCACATAGAAACTGTATACAGAGCTTTTTAGACATCTATTTGTTGTCTATTCTTTTCTCTATACTGGTCGTTGTGTTGGTTGTTATTTTTGTCTATGCAACTACTATAGGGTCCATATTGTGGTATTAGACCCCAGAATGAAATGATGTGGATTGTGAAGTTAAGGAGTAGTTTACTCATTTGGAAGGAACATATATTTTTTCCTTTATCGTTAAGCTAGAAGTATTTCCCAACAATTTGTATTATGTGGCTAAATCTGCCTGCACCAAAAAGATAACAAAGAATAGACCCATAATTAAGGTGAATTATATCTTCCTTTATGCCTTAAAAATCTATTCTTTCTAGCCAAACTTCACCATATGACAGCTGAAACAGTTTTTAAAGAGTCTGTTTTACACCATGATTACACTGTTATTCTGGACATATTTGGATAAGCACATTGATTACTATGGATAGTAACTTTCTAGACCTTTTATTTGTTCTTTTAAGTTTTACTTATGTGCCTGACTACATTGATAGTCCACAAAAGAAGAATCTGCCATCTATGTCTTTCTCTCTTTTTAATTTGATAGGTAAAGTAAGAATCTTGTGGCAGTAAAACCAGCAACACGAAGGTGTAGGAATATACACAAACTATGCGCAAAGCAGGCTAAGCCTGAAAAAAGTTAAAAAAACTCTTATTAAAACATTACTTTTTTTTTGATGACCGTGTTGTCTAGTCCAGCTTTTTGCGCGCCTCAATTAATTCCATGAGATACCTGCCACCTCCCACCACCAACAGGTACTAGGTAACTCTTTCCACCAAGGGAAGGACAGATAGGAAGAATCACC
Source organism: Solanum pennellii (assembly GCF_001406875.1). Lineage (NCBI taxonomy): Eukaryota > Viridiplantae > Streptophyta > Magnoliopsida > Solanales > Solanaceae > Solanum > Solanum pennellii. Next base: position 45,176,608 of record NC_028647.1, on the reverse strand, counting down.
TAGTGTTTTTCTCTGATGTGATGGGATTTGAACCTGAGACCTCGTGGCTCTCAACCATTTCATTGACCACTAGGCCACACCCTTCTTGCACATCTTTCCATTTACAACAAGTCTAACAACTCTTAAGCATTTGTATTTCAAACTATTTATGTTTTGAGCTTTCTCTTCCAAACATCTTCTATTTTTGTCCTCCCATAATACCTGAAGCAAATAAATGACAACACACTCTAGTAACTTTGAGATTCTTTTGCTAATCACTAATAAAGAGGATATTTATCTGTAGCAGATGTTAACCACACCACTCCAAAGATACTGAGAAATAAGCCCCATATCTGAAATGCAAATGTGATAGTGCATGAAGAGATGACCTGTTGTCTCCATTTCATTCCCGCTCATATGACATCTACTATAGAAGTTAAGGCCCCTGCAGTTTCTTGTGAATCACATTGCATTATTGTCAGCCTCCAAGTCCTTTTCCACGGGAACTTATCTTTGTTGCTTGAAGTAGCAAACTTTTGTAGCAATTGTTACACAGAATATAACATTACTGCTATAAAACCAAATTATTGTATCAGGTTTCTCAGATAGCTCCACAGTACATTCTGGCAACCAAGCAGTTGTGACATCCTTTGAACCTCCCAACCGTTGCAGTCTCTTCTGAACCTTATATTCCTACTGTCTTACCTTTGCATTTGCTCTAAGGTAGCATCAGCATCTTAATCAAATCTAAAGATGTCTGGAGATTTGTCCTTAAAGGGCATAAATCCCATCTATGTTTTATGCCAAAAATATATTCATCTTCCATTACCGACCTTTAACTTGCACTTAAGAGAATGCATCCCATTTATTCGTTATGGCTTTCAAACCCAATTCATGGGAGCCACAACGTAAGTGTGCCTGGTGTTTAGTTTACCAATTTTAGCTAATACAGCTTTATCCATTGAGCCCCTTCATGATTAAACCTTCATAGGATTTAAAACAATAGGCTTTCATAGTACATGCATCCATAGATTCCTTATGCTTAGACCTCCATCTTTGTTAAGAGTAGCTGCTTCCAAGTCTTTCTTTGGTGTCATAGGGAAGTAAAACAATTAGAATGTTGGGAGATCGTCTAGCATACTATAATCAATACCATTCTCCCTCTCACTCTCCCTCTAAAATTTGCTTTTCCGGGTTGATAATTTCATCTCCACGTTTCCACGTAGATAACTTGGAGTAATGAAGACACTTTTGACTGTAATTAAGTCAGGGATTAGACTGATGTTCTATAATCTTTTTAAAGAGATCTGGGATTATGTCGTTGAATGTGTGTCAGTGTCTTCGATTTATGTGTGACGACTTCTACAGTTCACTTGATCTTACAGTTAAAAGAAAACAAATTCGTCCACTTTCTCCTTTTTTTTTTACTCCAGTGGATTCTAGCTTCCTTGTGACCCAACTCCAGTGTCTATTTTCCTTGAGTTCTGCTTCATTTACTGACAATTTGAACTTTTGTCCATTATTCTGGAACTAGGTAAATATCCCGCGCTTTGCGCGGTGGGGAACTACGTTAATAATCTACTTCTGAACATTTGATAATGTACGTGTTCTGGAGAGGGTATAGCCCTATGATAAATTGTCAAGAATATTTCATCCAAAGAACAAATGAAATTATTTTTAATCTTAAAACCAAAAAGATTTGATTCTTAATGTTTATGAATTTTGTTATTAATTCTTTATTATACTGTAGTTATTTATCACCAAAGTCTTTAGAAAAGATATGTAATTGTTTCATTTTCTATATTTGTATTTTCAAAAAGTGGTACAAAAATTTTATTCATCAATTGCAAGATTTTTTCTCCTATTTAAGGCCTCTATATAAAAATCTAAATATTCTACATCTTATGTAATTAATTGTGTACTTAATAAGTTAATTAAAATTTAAAAACATATCTCTTGGATTAAATGATGCCTTTGGAAGTCCTTTATTCAAAATTATTCGAAGTCGATGACACCACTTTGATAGCCAAAAGGCATATTTTGTTGTTTTTGTTTCGATCGGTATGGTTGAAACTTTTATTTGCGACTATAAATCTAAAGTTTATAAGGAGATAATTATTTCTTAAATATTTGATTAATATGGATTCATCCTACTTTGAGGGGTAATTCATTGACTGTAACCGAACATTTGAACTCCAAACGTTTGATTAAGGTTGAGTAAAATACTTATAATCCCACTACGTTCCTTTATTTTTTGGATGTCACTAATCGATTGAATGCCTCGATAAGATAGAATGTTGGATAACTATAACTCCAAGGTAGTGTTGAACCGCCATAACTTTTGAACACTCAAAAGTCCCTTCTTGGACATCCCATGGATCTTTTAGTCACTGAAAACTCTATAAAGATCAAAGTCATTTATTTTACAAGTTTAAGAATTCTAATTTGCATGACACCGATAGTCTAATGATTACATCAAACTCTTGATTAACATATCTTTACTTCAACATAATGATCAAAAGCATAAACATAAACAACAAAGTTTAAAACATATACTTAAAGACATAAATTAATAAAATAAGTATAAATTAACGACGGTAAAAAACATACCAGGATCTGTAACAAAGAATGAAACAGAAAAGAATCTAGCCTGCTGGATGCACTTTGTTCCCTTAAGGAAATTATTCCCCTCTAGTACCCGAGGTTTAAAGAAATAAATCCTCTCAGGATAAAACGATTCTATTCACCAGTGTATTGATAAAAAACAATGGTGTTAGTGAGTTACTCAACATGAGCAAAGTACACAAGAATTTAATTGTGCAGAAGAAGAACAATTTCATCTCTTTTTCAAATGCTTTATCTTCATGAAATATCTCTACGAACCAAAGTGGTGGAATCTCACAGAATATGGTCACAGCCACCTAAGAGGCTTATATTTATTTTGTCTTTTCTTGGGAACGTATAGCTTAATTCTTCTAGTGTTTCTTTATTATCTCCTTTTTCTTTTTAAATGTTGTCTACAAATGCTATCTTTTCCAGGTAGAGAGAGAGAACCACGCAGCTCCTTCCTTGCAGTTAAACGTTATAAGGTTACTAGCTGATCTAAATTCTTCAGTTAAGAGGCCTGAAGTTGTGGATATGATATTGCCGAAATTCATTGAAAGCTTAGAGGAGCGTGATGCGTCGATACCAGGCTTATTGAGACTCCGAGTATGAGGCTCTCTTTTCATCACAAACATAGTGTACTTGTATCTCTACTTCATTTGTTCAAGTTTTGAAAGTCATTTCCCCGAACCAAGCTATTGAACTACTTTCTGAGTCACCTGTTTTTGTTGAGTTGCTGCAGCTTCTTGACGCTGTTGCTCGTATGGCAAGTTTAGGTTTTGAGAAGTCCTATCGTGAAGCTGTTGTTCTGATGACAAGGAGTTACTTAAGTAAGCTTGCTGCTGTTGGCTCAGCTGAAAGTAATACTGCAGCTCCAGAGGCCACAACAGAACGTGTTGAGGTGCGCTCATGATGCTTTTATCATATTATTTCATTACTTCTCCCTGATATTGTCTGCTGCTCACATGTTCAATCACATTCTAGACACTTCCAGCGGGATTTCTTCTGATTGCCAGACACTTGACTACTCCTAAGTTGCGTACAGACTACCGTCAGCGCTTGCTATCGCTGTGCTCAGATGTGGGCTTAGCTGCAGAGTCAAAAAGTGGAAAGTAGGTCTTTCTAACATTGGCTGAGAATGTGCTTTACTGGACTCTTTCTGGAGAAACTCAGGGACAATGTATTTTGCAGGAGTGGAGCTGATTTTCTTGGGCCTCTCCTTCCTGCCGTGGCTGAGATATGTTCAGATTTTGATCCTACTGTAGATGTTGAACCCTCACTCTTGAAGTTGTTTCGAAACTTGTGGTTCTATATTGCTCTCTTTGGGTTAGCTCCTCCATTACAGAGCCATCATACCATGACAAAGTCAGTATCGACTACACTAAACAGCGTTGGCAGCATGGGAGCAATTGCACTTCAAGCAGTAAGTGGTCCATACATGTGGAGTGCTGATTGGTCCTCCGCTGTCCAACGCATTTCTCAAGGAACCCCACCACTAGTAAGTTTAGTTTTGATTTAAAAGTTCATCCTCTGAGCAAAGTTTGTGGTCCATCTTCTCCTAGCATGTTTAGTTCTTATGTTGAGATTGCTGCACCTAGTTGCAACTATTGTAGGTCAACCTTGAGAAACAAGCTGGAAACATGTTTAAGATGTCACACCTATTTGTGCATTCTTAAGTCACGTGTGCCACTTAGTAAAATTTCATTCCAACTTAGTAGTTTAGTGGTTTTTCTATTAATTCCCTCTTGCTCATAAAGCTCTAATGTTTTTGCTTTTTTACTCCGTCTTCCTTGATTAAGAAGAGGTTCGTTTGAAAAAATGGCTGCATTAGAACACTGGGAACAGCATCAATTCAAAATTAGTTGAGGTCATCTATTTCATCCTCTATGTCCATATTGCTATTTTCGGATCATTTCGTTCTAATATTGATAGATAAATTTTCTAATTCAGGCAAATTAAAGGTTTTCTAAGTATACACTCCATCGATCTTTTCATGACCCATAGTTTATTCCAAGATAGCTCACACTACTCTTACTATTGCGCTTGTTTTTTTAATTGTAACCAAGGTACTCTGTCTAATTGTTTGACATTTTTCACTTCTAAATATAACATTGAATAGCTTTGTTAGTCTTGGTATTCCAGCTTTCTCGAGGCACTTCCAAACCTCTATAGGGATACCATCTGGGTTTATCACATGCTCTTCTAATCCTCAGATTTTTTGTGCATTCTTCTCTCCAGCACATCTAATTTTATAAATGTTGCTACATTCTTAGAAAAAAAAACTAAATCATGAAATGAAGTCTTATATGAGCATGCCTTGTGAATTATGTTCATCAAGTTCTCATAATGGAAGTTATCGATATGGTTATCTCTTTAGTTTGATGTAAAATGTTGCAGGTTTTTTCATGCTAGTTGATGTTAAGTAGGTTTCACTCTGAAGTTGAGTTCCTAAATGGTGAAGTATATAACAATATAGTGAAGATGGTATAATTCTTAAAGAATGGAAAGCCACAAGACATATTCGTGTTTAGTGATTCTCACAGAAGGTATAACTGTGCTTTTGCTTGAATAATTCTTTGGGCTTGCGTTGCCTACTGCATTGATCAACTTGCCCAAATTCAGAATTCGGTGACATAAACAGTTTAGACTTATTTGTTTTTGGTCATGTTGATCGACTGGCAAAAATTGAAATATTGTGCATTTTAACTTCCAAATCAAAATATGAAATCACATGTCTGAAGGTACATATTATCCCATTTGTTGATATTCTCCTTGGTCTTAGTAATCTGAGAAGGCTGGGGTGAAAAGTGGAGAAGAAAGAGACTAGAATGGTTATTTGAGTTGTTCTTGCTATCTATTTCAAGGGAGTATGGTTTATCCTACTCATAAGTCATAACTTCAATATTAACAGGTCCATCAGTGTGTGGTAATATATCTTGTTTCATGAAAAAATTTAATTCATTTAACTGAATATTTTATACAAGGGTCTAATGTGCTTTTTACCAGGTTGTGAGCTCCGTGAAATGGCTTGAAGATGAGTTGGAACTTAATGCTCTTCATAACCCAGGTAGTCGGCGTGGTAGTGGCAATGAGAAAGCTGCCATTAGCCAAAGAACTGCTCTTTGTGCTGCTTTAGGAGGGCGCATGGAAGTTTCAGCAATGAGCACAATTTCGGGTTTGTTGTTCTTCCTTTATGTTCAGTTTGAGAAGGAATCTTTTTATGATTTAGTTGTTGTGGAGATATTTGTTGCTTTGGGTACAGACCGTTGAGCCGTTTCTAGGCCTCAAGAGATATTTTTTTTTGGCCTCTACAGGTGTCAAGTCAACGTATCTACTTGCAGTTGCATATCTGGAGATCATACGATTTAGTAGTAACGGTGGGATCCTTAATGTGGGCCCTAGCTCAACAGCTTCTAGAAGTGCCTTCAGCTGTGCCTTTGAATACTTGAAAAGTCCTGGTCTAACACAAGCTGTCTCTCAGTGCTTGACAGCAATCGTTCACAGGGCTTTTGAAACAGCAGTAGCATGGCTGGTATTTTAACTTTCTTCAACTGTCTATTCATAAATGAAAGATTGGCAGACTAGTTCATGTTTTCTGAAATTTTCGTAGTTCCTGGATAAAGGTTACTATATAAAGCGATAGAAGGATATTACATGTGGAGTAAATTTAAAAAAACAGAATGCATGAATTTATCTCAAATAATTTGTAAAACCAAATGAAGAAATGCATTGCATGACCTATATAAAAAAATAGAACTGTCTACATTTTTAGAATATAATAGGTATTTGTACTTGTTAGAATCCTAGAAATATTCTATAGCATATGTATAAATATATTGGTAGCTTGATATACTCCTTGCTTGATTGGGTATTGATTAGGTATGATTTGCTTTCCTCTTTAGGACATGTATACTTAGCTATTTAAACCCTAATAGCTCGTGTGAATAATCAAGTTGAGTTCTCTCCAAAACTCTTGTTTGTAGTGGTGGTGGTGGTGGTGGTGGTGATGGTTGGTGCTAGTGGCTAAGTAATGGTGGTGGTGATAGATGTGCTGTTGGAGGTGGTTGGTGTTGTAGTGACTGGCGCAATAGTAATGATTAATCATTATTGTAAAAAGCGCGCTTTGAGGCGAGTGATATTGAAAAGGCGCTCGCTTCTACTGTAGAAGCGAGAAGCGCCAGAAAAGCGAAAGCGCGCTTTTTTATGAAAAAAGCGCCAATTAGAGTTTTTTTAAAAAAAATTGTAAGTTTTTTTTTCTTTAATTTCTGAAAGACACGCGACTTCACATACTCTTTCCGTCTTTCGCGACTTCACTCACAGCTGCAACTGTTTCTCTTCTTCACGACTAAGAAGCTGCGACTGCTTCTCTTCTTCACGACTAAGAAGCTGCGATTGCTTCTCTTCTTCACTCTTCTGATGTAAGTTCTCTTCTCTTTCTCTTCTTCTCTTCTTCAGACTCTTCTGCGATTTCTTTTTCTATCTTTGTTTGGTTGCTGTCAAGCTGCCGTAAGTTTTTTCTTCTTCTTCTTCTCTTCTTCTCTACGAAGCTGCTGCGATCTGCTACTGTTTTTTTTTTTTTTGGTTGCTGCTGGGTGTTTTTCTATATTTTAGTTGCTGCATTTTGAAGAGTTTGTTGAAGAATAGGAGTTTGATTCTCTGTGATATGATTATGTTTTGATTTTTTGCTTTATATGCTATGACTTATGAGTATTATTGACTATCTATTTTCTTTTAAATCTAAGAATATATTACCTTTATTAAGTTATTTAATATTTATTTTATTTTTATACTAAATATTGCTTTATTTTAAAAAAGTGCGCGCTTCTCTTTACTCTTCTCGCTTCTGTGAAGCGAGCCCTCGTCGCTTTTTTCTGCTTCTCGCTTCCCAAAAACTGCGATTAATAGTGGTGGTTGCAGTGTTGATAAAAGCAAAACATGCAAAAATGCTCTAAGGTCTGTTGGGGCTTTAAGTGCAAAGCACAATTTGTGGGCTTTAATGGGAAAAAACGAACAAAGAGAAGTAAACAAATTTATAGATTTAGTCCAAGAATTACAATTAGAAGCATGAATGACGAATCTGAACAAAGAAACTGTTTTTTTTTAACATAAAGTGAAATATCAATTGTTTAGTGTCGCCTCTTAAAAGAGGCTCATTGGCTAGGAAAAGTATTAAGTAGATTAGAACCTTGATGACGACACTGAAGCGTACATTAAGCGAGGTGAAGCGCTGAACACATTTTAAGCCTCGCTTCAGGCCTTAAAAGTGCGCTTTAAGCACACTTTTGACAACACAAGGTGGTGGTGATTGTGATGGTGGAGTTGGTTGATTTAGTCATTGACAGTTGGTGGTGGCGGGCGAAGAATGTGGGATGGTTATGGTGTTGATGGTAGTTGGCGGTGGTTGTTGGTGGGTTGGCCAAAGAGTCTGGACGATGACCCCCCTTGTATTTTTGGGTGTTTGAACAGAAGAAATCACAGATGCTTAATGGAATATCAACTCCAAATCACTCCCTTAAGGCTAGATGTCTTTGTGTCTTTTTAGTTGGATTAACCAATCTTATGTTAACTTCTTGGATAATATTTTAGACTTAGTTAGCTCTGTGATATTAGCATAGCCTGTAATGTATTGGAGCTGACTCTGTTTTTGTACTTGTTAGCTTTTTTGCTTTTAGCATCTTCTTAGTGCCATCAAATGAAATTTATTGGTCTCTGTCAGTCTAGATCTTCAGAAGATTGTTAGGAGGTTCATTGTAAAAAAATAGGAATAGGGGGCTTCCTTTGTGCATGATGCAATTTTGTGTCTGTACTCACTTAGAGCATTTTAACATTTCTTTAGGCGGTAGACACATTTTTTGAAACTTTAATGGACAAAGTTCGTCATAGTTGGAAATCAACAACTATATCGTATACCTTCTTAGTGGGTTCTTTTCAGTAATGGAAAAGCTAATGGAGATGATAGTGTTTGAAACAAACATAAGTTGCTTATCCTCTTCTTTCGCATTTCCCTTCCCATTTCTCCTTTTCTTTTTTTTTTTAATTAATTAATTTATTTTTTTACATAAAGGTCATATGATCCCAATAACTTGCTGCAGGAGGATCGGAGGTCTGAGACTGGACCTGAAGCAGAGTATAGGGAATCTACATTGTCCACTCATGCTAGTTTTCTTGTAAAGAATTTGTCTCAAAGGGATGAGCATATAAGAGATATCTCAGTAAGCTTGTTGAATCAATTAAGAGATTGCTTTCCTCAGGTATCATTTTGCTGCTTGTATCAAGTATCAAGTTTGTCAACTTTGCCTCTTGCCATTGCTTGATGCTAACATTTGAATAATTTATTGGCTTGCAGATTTTGTGGAATTCTTCTTGTCTAGATTCACTGTTGCTTTCGGTGCAGAATGATCCACCTTCTTCTGTAGTCAATGATCCAGCTTGTGTTGCTACTATCCGCTCTTTGTACCAAAAGACTGTCCGCGAATGGATAGTTGTTTCACTTTCACAGGCTCCTTGTACTAGTCAGGGGCTTCTTCAGGTTTGTTATTCATCCGTTTCAGTTTCATGAAAATGCTGTGCAAGTCTTTTTCGTCCTCATTACATGTGTAAGTATGCTCATATGTCTATGATCATTCACTTGTGTACATTGTCTTGCTAAGAGATTGATGTACTTTTCTTAGAGTTCAAAATGAACATTTGGGTCTTTCTCTTCTATGATACAGGTAGAGAAAATATATTTTGTTGGATAAGCATTACTAGTCCTTAAATTTGTGAAATATTTGTCTTCTTTACATAGGAGTAAATATTGGTGGAGATGGTACGTTAGCTTATGTGGTAACTAAAGTTCAAAATTTAAGTACCTTTTTGCCTAAAGTTCTGATTAGCGTTGTTCTTGCTAATGTTTTACTTTCCTTTACCCTTCTTTCTCATCGTATTATATTTTCTATTGCATATACTATTAGCTAATCTGTCTTCCCGTACTTCAGGAAAAGCTTTGTAAAGCAAACACTTGGCAAAAATCACAGCCTACAGCAGAAGTTGTTTCTCTCTTATCCGAGATTAAAATTGGTACTGGTAAAAATGATTGTTGGACAGGAACAAAACCAGCAAATATTCCTGCTGTTATGGCTGCAGCAGCTGCAGCATCTGGAGCAAAATTAAAATTGACAGAGGCATTTAATTTAGAGGTGCTGAGTACTGGTATGATCAGTGCAACTGCAAAATGCAATCATGCTGGAGAAATTGCTGGAATGAGAAGGTTATATGAGACTATTGGCAGCCTTGATCGTCCAGCGGTTGGTTCGGGTGATATAAAGGAAAATATGCAGCAAAATCCTGAGTCCTTTTCTGAGGTTTTACTTACAAAGTTTGTCCGACTGCTTCAGAAGTTTGTTAATGCTGCAGAAAAAGGGGGAGAAGTGGATAAATCAGCATTCCATGAAACTTGTTCTCAAGCAACTGCTTTACTTCTGTCTGATCTGGTATAAAACTGATTTCGACCGTTCTTTGCTTTGTTAGGCTGGGAAGAGACATTCTCTTTTCCCTGGTTCAATTTTGTTTTTTGTATTCTTGTTACTGAATTTGCTGTTGTCCACAGGGTTCAGGTTCTAAATCAAATGTAGAAAGCTTTTCACAACTTTTACGTCTTCTTTGCTGGTGCCCAGCGTATATATTGACATCTGATGCCATGGAGACTGGTGTATTTATTTGGACATGGTTGGTTTCAGCTGCTCCTCAATTGTGTTCTCTGGTACTTGCTGAGCTTGTTGATGCATGGTTGTGGACAGTCGACACAAAGCGAGGACTTTTTGCATCCGAGCTTAGGTGTTCTGGGCCTGCTGCTAAGTTAAGGCCTCACCTGGTTTCCGGGGAGCCGGAAGCACCGCCTGAGAAGGATCCCGTTGAACAAATATTGGCCCACAGACTATGGCTTGGATTTTTCGTTGATCGGTTTGAGGTGATTATGAGGAGTTAATGCTTTCACTCCCTTTTCTGTTCCCCTAAAAACCAAATGCGATAATCAAACATATGCCGGTGTATTGTCCACCCAAAATAGTTAGGTTTGAGATGATGTTATTGATCCATCATTTTTTGCAAATTAATAGATGAATGTGTCAATATGTTGTTTTTCTTCTATTCTGATTCTTAAGTAGTAGGGCATACAACTTAAAATCTTTCTTATTTCATTTCACTTTAGTCTGTATAACTTTTGCCAAGTGTCGACTTGTACTTGCAAAGGAATCCCCTCATTCATTTCCTTTGACACCAATTTCTCTCAATAAAAATGTTTCTGTGTAGTAATCTAGGTGAGTATTTGATTTGTTGAATGCTTGTGGTGTCTGGATTAGTTTGAATATGGTGATACTGTGGTAGATCTACCTTGATCACAGTTGATATGCTGATGTGCTCTATTCCTTTTGAGCTTCCCTTTTTTGCTCTTGCCTTGTTGGGCCACTCCTTTTCCAGGGTGTCAATTGCTGTCTATGTAACATGGTTTAAACCACATCTACAGATAAACAAACATCACATAGTGTTTGTGAGAAATGCAGCCTTTATGTTCTCTTGATAATATTGCTAAAAGCTTTCAATTGATCTAGTGCCATTTTCAGCCTTCTGTTTTCGTACTGTATTTTAAAAAAATGCTCAAGTTGTAGCTTTCTTTTGTCTTGAAAAACTTGTTTTTGCAGGTTGTTCGACATGATAGTGTTCCACAGCTTTTGCTTTTAGGGCGGTTGTTGCAAGGAACCACCAAACTACCTTGGAATTTTTCTTCCCACCCAGCTGCCACTGGCACATTTTTCACCCTTATGCTACTTGGGCTGAAGTTCTGCTCATGCAAGTCACAGGGTAATCTGCGAAACCTTAGGGCTGGGCTTCAGCTTCTGGAAGACAGGATATATCGGTAAAGTCGACTTTTTGACTTGCATTTAATTGGACTAGTATGTTTCCCTACATTGTGAATACAGACATGGAAACAAGTAATGGAAGGTCCTTGCTCATCATCTCGGACCTATAGCTTGCTAGTTGATATTGAGATGCACACCAGGACATCTTGTATTTGTTTTTGTATGTTTATCTCAATAGATTCAATATGTTACGTCAGACTAGACAATTTTTGACTTTGCTGATGCATTTGAACATTTGGGTTATGTTCAATTGCAGGGCATCATTGGGGTGGTTTGCTCACCAACCTGAGTGGTATGACATGAACAAAAACTTTGCCCTGAGTGAGGCGCAGTCTGTTACTATGTTTGTCCATCATCTTTTGAATGAGCAATTAGATACTCCCCAACTTGATTCGAGAGGACGGGCACTCGAAAATGGAAGCTCTTTGAATGATGTGGTGAGATAATCATAAACAAGGAGCTGGAACTTCTGTTCTTACATCATTTGAGAAACTTTTTGCGTCTAAAATATACTTTTGGCGTGGGGCAGTTTCTGTTCTCTGCAAATTAATTGTTTTCTGGTTCATGTGCTCATTTTTGAACTTAATGATGGTTACAGAGAGATCAATACCATCCTGTTTGGGGCCAAATGGAGAGCTATGCTGTTGGAAGGGAAAAGCGTAAGCAGTTGCTTCTGATGTTGTGCCAACATGAAGCTGACAGACTTGATGTTTGGGCACAACCCACTGTCAAGTAATGCATGATGGTTGCTTATTGTGTTTCTCCCTGTTCTAATTTCTTTTGATGTGGTTGTCATTATTGATATTAATAATTCTTCCAACATCAGGGAAATTACTTCACGTCTTAAAATCAGCTCTGATAAATGGGTGGATTTTGCGCGAACCGCCTTTTCTGTGGATCCTCGGATAGCTCTGTGTCTGGCTGCAAGGTTTCCAACAAATAATCATCTGAAGGCTGAAGTGACTCAGTTGGTGCAAGTATGTCTGTCCTTCCCACTTTTTATTTCCTTCATTTTTTTTTATTGAACCTTGAATGGATATGCCTGAAATTAAACATGATTTAAGAGAGAACACAAAATACTTGAAACAGAAGTGACATATGAAGTTGACTTTAGGATGACTTGTGTTATTTGTCTATTTTCTTGAATTTCATATGCGAAAGCATCTAAAAAATAAGGGGATATGTGAATCATACTACAAATATTCTTGAGTAACTTTTGTGTTATAACTAGTTTCAGTCATATGGTTGCTGTTCTTTGTCAGAGAGTCTTTGACCAGGAAATAGAAAGATTTCCCTTTTTAATTTATTCTAATTATTATCTTTTCCTTTTGAGCGAAGACTGAAATTTCTACACCCTAAAGAAAGGTAACTGTTCGTTAAATGTACTAAATTTGTTTTTTTTTGAACTGTGGGAACACTACCTAGTAAGGTATATATAACATATTTTTTTTTGTCAAAAAGATAGAGGAAAGTTGTTTCCTGTATAATGTGATTGCAACTTATTCTTGCGGTTATGCCTTGTTATCATGTTTCTCCTGGTAAGTTAAGTTTTACTCGTTTAAGCATGGCGAAGATGCCTAATTGTAAAATATTTATGTAACTTTGCTCCTTTTTAACAAAGCAAGGAGCTGATGAATTCTTCTTTGATAAGACTAGACTTTAAGTTGACCCAAAGTATTGATAGATCTTTAAGTACTTATTTTCATCTCCCTAACCAAATCTGTGCACATTAAGATCACTTGTTGATGGTTGATAAAAAATTGATGGATTCACCTTTGGAAACAAGAAGTTCGCTGTAATTGTGCATACCTGTAAAGAACTCAAACATGTCAATGGGATGATAATACGATATGATGACAATGCTGCGGTTATTGATTCAGCTGCCTTGCATTTTAGACAAATAAGAAATGTCTGACCTCAAAATTTCCTCTGCTCCAAGTTCTGTTTCCTCTTATTGTCCTTGCTTAGATCAGACATTCCTCAGTAAAAATATTTGGTTGTTCGCAAGGAAAAAAATGAGGGAGCGACAGTTACACAAAATAGCTGAAATGCCATGATTGGGGACCCTGATCTGGTGAATAGATGCTCAATTAGTTTCAGAGAGGGATTCTTTACGAGAAAGGGATTATACTGTCACCCCAAACTTTGGTCTGGCAGACTGGCATCCGGTGCCTTAACTTGACCAAGAAGACCATCTCTAATATGGATCATGGGACATGACCTAATGTGAAAACGTAGAAAAACAACGGTACTTTGGACACATCATTCATACATGAGGAAGCTTTGAGTTCAAAAAATGGTGTTTATCATACACTTTCAGATGAGGACTCAATCTTGAAAAAGAGTGGGCAATTGAACATGGTGATGGGGTTGAAGCATGGCAACAAGGGATGATGAGTCAAAATTTGGTCTCTGAGAACAGATTATCAAGCCGACGGTCTATCAGGAACAACCTCCCTCCCCCAAAAGGTAGGGTCTGCATACATCCTACCCTCCAAACCCAACTTGTGGAATTACACTGAGTATGTTGTTGGAGAACAGATAACCAAGAGTGCAACACAGATTCTTGATAAAACTGTTCAACCCATCAGATAACCAAACTGCAGTAAGGGTCCAACAGGTAATATTTGACGATGACAGCTACAAGATTTATGAAGTTCTTAAGCATATCATGGGATCTTGGAATTTGGATGTAAAGGTAGAACTTTTTCTCCTTATCAAGAAATGTAAGGTTGTTCTTGATGCAAGCTGAAGGAATTAGCAAAGAGATTGTGAAGCAACACAAGCAATCCCACCAGATAGAAAAGAGGGGAAACAGTTAAAAAGAGTTTGAATTATGATGGTTAGAAAGCAAGGCCAACAATGATGAGAAGGAGTTAATGGAAAATAAATATTGGGAAAGAGGAACAAATGAAGGCTTTGAGAGTATACTTATCCTATTTGAAGCAATTTCTGGGCACCACATCAATTGGAGGAGAAGTCAGCTCTTCCCAGTAAATGAGGTGACAGGGTTACAACAACTGGCTGATATTTTGAGTGGAGAAATGGGGTGCTTTCCAAATTTCAACTGTGTATCTAAAAGATGTCAAAAAGACTGGCTAAGTGGAAATCTCAGTACTTATCTCTGAGAGGAAGGCTGGTTATGATTACTTCTATATTAGATGCTCTACCTACTTATTTGATGTCTTTGTTCCCTCTTCCCAGTAGTGTAGAGGAGAGACTAGATAGTCTCAGAAGGAACTTTTAATGGCAAGGAAACAATGAGAGGAAATGTATCCATCTGGTTAAATAGAAAAACTTTCATCCTTCCCAAAAAACAAGGTGGTCTTGGAATGAGAAATTTGAGTAATCAAAACAAAAGTTTCCTGTAGAAATGGCTCTGGAGATTACTAAAGGAGGATCAAAATTTATGGGCTACTGTAGTGATGGCAGAATATGAGGAGGGATTTTGGTAAACCAAATGGGTTACCGGCACCTACAAAACTAGTTTGTGGAGATCAATTAGGAATTTTTGGCCTGGATTTGCAGTTTTGCACAAAAGATCAGTTGCAGTGTTAAGGATGGTAGGAGGATAATGTTTTGGGAAGACTACTGTCACATCCGGTGAGCACCCCCTAGAAGTAACCGGTGTAGTCGTCCTCGAAGAGGACTAAGACTAACCTCTTAGCATTGGTCATTACATTTCATAGGTTAAATTGCGGAAAATTTAAAACTTTTCATCTACTTCTACATCGAAGTTTACATAGATCTCTCGCTTACACATAATATATACATAGGGAGTTTACATAGACTCCTCGCATAGGAAGCACTAGATAAGCTTCTACTTTTATTTCACATACATAGTATAAGAAGATATTTTAATAGGAAACCTTCTCACATTTAAACCATCTAAGTCGAATATAACATTCGGGCATAGCGCTTACTTCATTACAACAGGACCACATATAGGCATATACAACAATTGTCTTCAAATGAAAAGGGAAAGAACTAAATGCCTTTAAACTAGAACAACATCAATAGCTAGATAGTGGCATTGTCCTCGGAAGGTGAGGATCTACCGAACTTGGAGAATGAGAATCCAAGTTATCTTCAGATGACCCTTCTAGAAGCTCAACGGCTTGATCCTACATAATTGTAGAAACATAGAAATATGGGTTAGTACACCACTTGTACTAAGTATGAAAACATGCACATAAAACATTTGAAATCATGCTAAAGGGGACATTTGTTCAAAACCATGCCAAGTCACTTTGAAAAGCCTTATGTACAATCAAGAACACTTATGAGACAATAATCACATATTCCTTAAGACAAGATCATATACAACACAAGACCAACATCATCAAGTATAAGCAAGACCAACATCATCAAGTATAAGCAAGACAACATGTATCATAACATACTTCAGTATATTACCAAACCAATTCTAATATCATGTTATAACAACAAAGCATGTATAAAAGTACATAACATTACATCATATACAAGACCTTTACTCATAACCCACCATCAAGTCCACAAGTGCAATGACCAAGTAAAGCCCCATAACCTTACTCAACTAAGTAAACCAAACAAAAGATCATAAGCAATGCCTAACTTCATATAACATAACATTAAGAGTATTCATCCTCATATTTAGCAATATAGACCAATAGCATGTTCATACATGAAACTAACATCATATAGGATCATCAACATGTAAAGTCAACATATGCATGACATTTACTTTATAAAACATAAGAACAACCTCCTAAAACTTACCTTAAGGCCAACTAGTGCAATGTATAGGTAGAGTCCCATACCCCTACCTAGACTAAGTCAAACCCCTTAGGTCACCCTAGTTAGTGTTCACTTTATTACTTCATTTTACTTTGGGGAACACTTGCCTTAATCGACATAGACCACATGAGCTAAATGTGGAATCCAATGTCATGAAACCCTACACCGAAAGAAGGTGGACTACTTGCCAAGGTAGTGCGAAAACATGAACATAACATTCTAGGTGGATCCACTAGCTAGTATTCCTATGGGGGCAACATAGTTCAAGAACTAGCAGATATACTTGGGACCCTCTTTATGCACATTGCATTATAGTCTCCAATCTCATGAGAACAATAGTGAACCTACCTTCCCACATTGGGAAGGGACACTCCTCAGTACTAGTTCACTCGATGCTAAGCTAGAGTCTCTTTTTTTGAAATGTCTTTAAGCCATCTTTAACAATCATAACTTAGTTTAGGCCATAAGAGACTAACCCCTTATATATTCATAGTCATTAGCTCATTAGGAATTGAATGTGTCCTTTCAATACAACCCTCATATGTGAGATTAACACACTATCATCATGTCATAGTAAGACACATAGACAATTCATAACCAACCTTATATCATTTCATCTTAAACATAATCTCACATCTTCACATAATCAAGACATTTCAATTACATCATCATACCAACACCTACTTAGTATAATCATAAAACATGCTTCAATTGAACTTCATCACCAAGTACAAGCCATCACAATTGAACTAAAGGTTCAAGACCACAAAGTCTTACCAATTCTCCTTCAAAAAGCCATCATCATTAGTCTTACCCTCAACCAAACCAATTTCATCCATCAATAGGTGTAATAACATCATTCAATAGTAATTAACACAAGAACTAAGTCAATTGCATCAATACTAATCAATTCAACATGAGTTCATAACCTAGGGTTAGGGAATTTGGGTCAATTCATGATCTATTTTACAAAGTAGGTTAAATCATTAAGAACTACCATAATTGAACAATAATATATCATAATATAATCATAATTATCAAAAGAAACCATAAACAATACAATTTAGAAGATCAATTTCGGATTAGAAAGAAACCCATATAGAATTCATCTTTTGGAAATCAATTTTGGAAGAACCCTTTGGGGAAAGGAATCCCAAGGGTGAAAGGTTCCCATACGTTGTTAATCTTTGAAGAATGATGGAGAAAAATGACCTTCTTGCTGCCTTAGAACCCCTAGAACTTGCCCTTCAATGGAGTCTTCTTTGGAGAGAGAAAGTAGAGAGAAGGAAGAGCATTTTGGGTTTGGGAATTTATAAAGTGTTAAGTTGAGTTTAGGCTTAGGATAGTTTATATAGTCATTTAACTAACTTAATTAACCACCCCTTAACCCCTAATTAAACCCATAGCTAATTAACTAATTAAGTTGACCTCACTAAAAACTTAACAGTGAACACAGGCCTGACCTACGAGACCTCGACCTATGGTTCGTAGGTCAGTCGACGCCTCTCCCCCCAACTGTCCTGCACATCTGTAGGTAAGCTCAGAGACTATGCATTTTGGTCATTTTTGGAAAATGGTTAAGTGTTGGTCGACGAAGGCATCGACGCCCCGTTGATTGACCTAATCCTCGTCGCCTGCAACCGTTTGTGGAAACTGCCTTGTGACAGATTCTTGGCCAAAATGGAAGGGTCCTCCTCAAGGACCCTTAGGGTGGTCCTTGGGGAGTCGTACCCGGATTTTTCGACCATAAACATGTTCTGATACTAGTTTGACACCTTCCCATCAATTTTCATCTAATTCCGACTCCTAAAACCTCGTGAATAGGCTAAGGCACACTAGCACCTCTTGCACTATTCTCCGGACGTCATGGACGTTTCTTGACGTCTTGACTCTAAAACTTCCTAAATGACTTATAAACAATATTTTTGACCTTAAAACAGTGTTACAACCCTTAAACACTCATGTGATGCTCTAGATTAGGTCTTGGACTTTGGAGTGTTACAACTACTGGTTGGGAAATTGCAGCTTGAAGCAGTTATACCCCCAGTATGACCAGATAAATGCTCCCAGGCACTAGTATTAAGGTAATACACTAAAGGTTACTTTCTAAATCAGGGTCTGGATTCTGGTGGCCCTTTTGATAACTGGATATTTTGTTCTCCTTCATTCCATCAAGTTTTGTTCATATGTAGTCACATTTATTTTGCGGTTTGTTTTAAGTTTAATGACATTGTTAGTGTGAGAAATATTGGAGAAAAGATTATTGAATTGCATATCTATATTGTTACATGAAGACCCTATTTATAGACACTACATTGGAAACCTTTTCCATCTAGAATTCCTATTCTTATTCCTATTCTAATTCCTATTCTAAGTAAGAAATACTTATTTCTATTCTAACACTCCCCCTCAAGCTGGTGCATACAAATCATATGCACCTAGCTTGTTACAAATGTAATTAATACGAGGACATGTGAGAGACTTGGTGAACATATCTGCAAGCTGATCATTTGGCTTCACAAATTTTGTAACAATATCTCTTGAGAGTATCTTTTCTCTGACAAAGTGTCAGTCAATCTCAATGTGCTTAGTCCTTTCATGAAACACTGGATTTTATGCGATATGAAGAGCCGCTTGATTATCACACACAAGTTCCATCTGATCAATTTTGCCAAATTTTAGTTCTCCCAGTAACTGTTTGAGCCAAACTAACTCACAAGTTGCTGTCGCCATTGCTTGATTCTGATTCTGCACTAGATCGAGCAACCACATTTTGTTTCTTACTCTTCCACGATACCAAATTACCTCCAACTAAAACACAATATCCGGATGTCGAACGTCTGTCAGAGGGTGATCCTGCCCAATCAGTGTCTGTATATCCAATGATATGCTCATGACCTTGATCCTCAAATAGTAGTCCTTTGCCGGGGGCTGACTTTATATATCGAAGAATACGAACAACTGCTTCCCAATGACTATCACAAGGGGAAGTCATAAGCTGACTTACAGCACTCACGGGAAAAGAGATGTCTGGTCTAGTCACTGCGAGATAATTCAACTTTCCAACAAGTCGTCTATACCTTTCAGGATTACTAAGTGGCTCCCCTGTCCCAGAAGAAGTTTAACATTCGGATCTATCGGAGTATCAATAGGTCTACATCCCATCATTCCTGTCTCCTCAAGAATGTCTAAGCGTTGAGAGATAACAATGCCTGATCTAGACTGAGCAACTTCAATACCTAGGAAATACATCAATCTGCTAAGATCTTTAGTCTGAAAGTGCTCAAAAAGATGTCGCTTTAAATCGGTGATACCATCTTGATCATTACCGGTGATAACAATATCATCAACATAAACAACCAAATAGATATGTGGATAAAACACAGAGTGATCAGCTCCACTACGAGTCATGCCAAACTCCTAAATTACTGTGCTGAACTTCCCAAACCAAGCTCGAGGAGACTGTTTTAGACCATAGAGTGACCTACGCAATCGACATACAAGGCTACTAGACTCCCCCTGAGCAACAAAACCAGGTGGTTGCTCCATATAGACTTCTTCCTCAAGATCATCATGCAGAAAAGCATTCTTTATGTCCAACTGATAAAGAGGCCAATGACGAACGACAGCCATAGATAGAAAAAGACGAACTGATGCTATTTTAGCCACAGGAGCGAAAGTGTCACTATAATCTAGCCCAAATATCTGAGTATACCCTTTGGCGACAAGGCGAGCCTTAAGTCGATCAACCATTTGGACCAATTTTGACTGCATAAACCCAACGACAACCAACAGTAGATTTACCTGCAGGAAGTGAGACAAGCTCCCAAGTACCACTCTTATGTAAAGCATACATCTCATCAATCATAGCCTGCCTCCATCCAGAATGAGAAAGTGCTTCACGTGTAGTCTTAGGAATGGATGGAAACAGAGGACAAAGACGACACAAAGGCATAATGGGGTGATGATAGACGATGATAACTTAAGAAGGTATAATGCGGGTTAGTATTTCGAGTAGATCGTATACCTTTTTGAAGTGCAAGCGGTGGGCTAGGTAGAGGCAAGTCTGCAGTAGGAGCAGGGTCTGGCACATGACATGAATCATCTGGGACTAGGGTTGGACGTGGACGACGATGATAAGTTAGTAGTGGTGGCACTGCAACTGGAGATGTAGACGTAACTGTAGATCTCTCAAAGGTTGGCACAGGTAAAACTTGAGGTATGGGTAAGACCATAGAGACATCAGTATGATCAAAAAATGTATAGTAAGGCTGAGACTCAAAAAATGTAACATCAGCTGACATAACGTATCGATGAAGATCATGTGAATAACAACGATACCCTTTTTGAACTCTAGAGTAACCAAGAAAGACACATTTGAGGGCATGAGGAGCTAATTTATCTTTCCCTGGGGCTAAATTATGAACAAAGCATGTGCTCCCAAAGACACGAGGGGGAATAGGATAGAGATGTGACTGAGGAAACAGTATGGAATGTGGAACTTGATTCTGAATAGACGAAGAGGGCATTCTGTTAATTAAATAACAAGCTGAAAGGACTGCATCGCCCAAAAAACGCAGCGGAACATGGGATTCAATGAGGAGAGTGCGAGCAGTCTCTATGAGATGCCTATTCTTTCTTTCTGCGACACCATTTTGTTGAGGAGTGTATGGAAAAGATGTCTGGTGAATGATTCCATGGTGAGACATAAATTGCTGAAATTGGGATGATAAGTATTCTAAGGCATTATCACTACGGAAAGTACGAATAGAAACACCAAACTGATTTTGTATTTCAGCAAAGAAACTTTTGAAAATAGAAAATAACTCAGAACGATCTTTCATTAAGAAAACCCAAGTACATCTTGAATAATCATCAATGAAACTAACAAAATAACGAAATCCTAAGGTGGAACTGACTCTACTAAGACCCCAAATATCAGAATAAACTAATGAAAAATAGACTCTGAACGACCCTCAGTACTACGAGAAAACGTAGCACGAGTGTGTTTCCCAAGTTGACACGACTCACAATCTAATGTAGATAAACTAGACAAACTAGGCACCATCTTTTCCAGTTTGGATAGACTCGGATGTCCCAGACGTTTGTGAAATAGATCTGGGGAATCTGCAACGGAGCATGCTGTCAAGGAATTTGAAGAGGTAAGATAGTAAAGGCCTTGTGATTCATGTCCTGTTCCAATCATCTGTCCTGTACTGCGGTCCTGTATGAGAAAAAATCATCGAAAAAAGTTATGCTACAATATAGGGATTTCGTCAACCGACTAACAGATGCTAGATCAAAAAGAGAACCAGGAACATAAAGAACAGAGTCTAGGGTGACAGAAGATAGGGGTTTGGCTTTTCCAATCCGTTTTGGTTTTGTCTGGATCCCATTGGCTAAAGTAATAGCTGGAAGAGATTGCGAATAAACAATATCGGAATGAAGAGGCGACTCAGATAGAAAAAAAAATTGTCGAAAAAACTGGCCGGAAAAAGTCACACGCGCCGGCGCATGGGTCTGATAGTTTGCCGGCGAAAATCCTACCGGCGGCGCGTGACGGCGCGTGTAGCACTGGTTTCCGGTGGGGATGACTGGGCTTTGCTCAATGGGAAATTCCGCAGCTAGTGGTGGTGTCAATTTTATGAAAACAGTGACGGAAAATAATAATTATCCGAACAGCAACTAGGTTACCGGAAAATATTAATTTTTTTAATTTTTTGTTCTCACAAGAGAAAATATTATTGAAATGCATATCTAAATTGTTACATGAAGACCCTATTCATAGACACTACATTGGAAACCTTTTCCAACTAGAATTTCTATTCTTATTCCTATTCTAATTCCTATTCTAAGTAAGAAATACTTATTCCTATTCTAACAATTAGATCCACTAACCCAACAGATTCTTGGTTTGAATGGACCGAGAGAGGTAGGAATTTCGTTAGAAGGATACTCTGAAAATAGGAAGACCCTGGAATGGATTGTTCAGATTCTGAGAGAGGCATTTAAGTTCAGAGGAAATGGTGTTAGAAGGTGGAAATAGGAAGACCCTGGAATGGATTGTTCAGGTTCTGAGAGAGGCATTTAAGTTCAGAGGAAATGGTGTTAGAAGGTGGAAAAAAGGAGACAGTTTCTCTGAAACTTTTTGTGCAAGGAGCTTTAATAACTTTGACCGTTATATCAGCATTGTCAGTACTCGGGGAAGGAGAAGGGATGTTCTAATTATTCCAGAAACTACTTTCAATGCTGGATGAAATTCAATGGCCAACAAGATCGGTAGGTTCTTTAACTTTTATAATGACCAAGTTAACAAAGGAGAACCCAGATTGGCTGATAAAGAGCTTCCCTATGCAGATGCATTCAGAAACTCTAGATGGTCCATTAAAGAAGTGGTTGGTGGACAGCTTTCACAGGAAGGAAATGTTATTCACGTCAAAGAATGTTGTCTGGATTCACCACAGAAAGATGTACTGAATAGATGTCTGGTTGCCTTTTTCATAGGAACAGGGAATTAATCTGAAGCCTCGACACTATCAGACACTAGAAGATGGGCTAGTGCAACTTGGATTTAAATACATGGAAATAATATTTATGAGATGGGTGATGGTAGATTCCTTTCCAAATTTGCATCTAAAATTAGTGCCGGATAGATCTTGAAGGGGAGATGGTATTGGAAAAATAGTTTCATGGGTGGGCGCCAGTAATAGGTCTGGTGGAGTGTAGGGCACAGAAGAGGGGAGGAGGATTGGTGGAAGATCATCCCTGCTTGCATCTGGTGGTGTGTGTAGAAAGAAAGGAATTTTAGTTTTTTGAAGTCACTACAAGTTCTATCCATAAAATTAGGATAAATTGTCTTAGTTGGTTCTACTTTTGGTGTAAAGAAAATATATTGGGGAAGTAGGTTAGTTGATTTAATTGACAATGTATTTGAATATAGGTTTTTGGACAGTTGTCTTTTGTACTTTTGGCTTTCTTTGTAGAACTCTCAAATTAGCACTTTTTTGGGGGTATATAAGTTTTGTTAGATAGAAATACAATCCTTACCTTCCTATAAAAAACATTTTAAACTTGAACCAACAGCAAGTGCCACCTCGAAGGAAGTTTGGTCCACACAGTGAGGGATCTTGATTTTCAGAAGACTGATGCAAGACTGGGAAATAGACACTTTGGAAGATTTCTATGGGACATCAGATCAATACAATGAAGTACATCTAGGGGAAGATACTCAGGTGGATTATTCATGGTAAAGGCATTTATTACACTAAGCTCTGATTACAAACAACCTGAATAAAGTGGAATCACAGGTAAATCTATTGCCATGGAAATTAATATGAAGATGTAAAAATTCCATATGAAGTGGGATATTACTTGTTTGGTGGTGAATGACTCAGTTTTAACTTGGGAGAAAGAATCTAAGGAGAAGGGGAATTCGTTTGTGCTCTAGATGTTATATTTTTGCACAAAATTTAGAGACAATCAACCATCTGCTTTTACATTGCAAGATGATAGGCCTGTTAAAGAATTTGTTCACAAGCTTTAGAGGTATAAGGTGGATAATGGCAGGTAGAAGTTAGAACATCTGATGCACTGATGAACTGGAACTCAGAGGGGTAGCAGCAAAAACAAAGATAGATGGAAAATTTTCCTTGAAGCAATTTGGTGGACAATTTGGAAGGAAAGGAATTCTAGGTGTTTTGAAGATAATAGTAGTTCCTTACAAAGGATTCAGATGCATTGTATTCTTATGTTCTGTTATTGGTGCAAATCAGAGTATGTAGATGATACAATTTCTGTTGTGGACATCCTAGGGTCCTTATGAGATGATATTGGGATTAGGTGGTCTGTCGTAGTTTATTGTTTTTGAGTTTGGATCCACTGATGTGAACACTCCATTTTGGCTTCCAACACTTTATGCTGATGAATGATAGACTGTTAGTTACCTTGTCCCAAAAAAAAAAAAATTGGGATAGAAATTGAACTAAAAGTTAGTTCCTTCTGCTTACCTTTGGGTTTGTTTACATGTTTTAGGGATGACACCTTTTCTTGGGGTTTATTTCTTCTAATTCAAATGTTGGCGTGACAAAAAAGCTGGGTAGAATCCAGCTATTAATATAGGCAGTCTCCACAAAGTTAACAACACTAAGAGCCCGTTTGGATCAAACCAACTTTTAAGTCAGTTTTGACTTCTGGAAGTGTTTGACAAATATAAAAAAAACTTAAAGTAAGTCAAAAATGACTTAAAATAAGTTACGAAGTGTATGGCAAGGTAAAAAATGACTTAGAATAAGTCAAAAACGACTTCAAATAAGTGAGAAACCAAAAGTAGGTCTTCCCCTACTTTTTAATTTTTGACTTAAAAGTCATTTCTGTTTGACTTAAAAGCTATTTTTTTTAAAGCCGATCCAAACGGGCTCTAATTCTTTGAAATGATGATTTGGACAGCTTGACCACTCCAATTCTATGTCTATTCTCTTGTACAAAATAGAACCAATCAATTCTTCTTAACTTCACTAAATCCATCCACAATTTTCAGATATGCTTGAAAATATCTCCTGCTGTGCTTTCTACATCCACCTTTTCTTATCTTATTTGTTGTTTTAGTATTGATTCAGTTTGTGTATTTGCTTCCAAAGCTTCTCAATTTGGCCTCGGCTGAATATATTCTTTGGGCTGATTTCGAATCAGAAAACATGTTACTTGCACTGGTATGCTTGAACCATACATTTCCCTGAATTCTCTCTATTGGTTCTAATGACCATCTTTGCCTTAGCTTCCATTTCAAATTGTCTAAGTCAAATTCAAAGTCAAACCTCTTCAGAGATTCAAAACAAAATAGTACAGACTATTGTGAGGACTGTTTTACATGTGTGATAAGCTAAAAACTGTCGGACAAATGATTCTCCTGAATATATGTTTCTTTTTGAAGTTGCTACCTGCTTGTTAGTAGGTAGCAGTGCATTGTTTTGCTGTCCGTTCACATTAGTAACCGTTGAATTGCTCTTGTAGTTTCTTGTCTTCTGTTACTACCTGATGTTTCTTGTACCATGATTATTGTATTGTTTTGTTGTAGTTTCTGTTCTATTACTATCGGTTGTCTTTCTTATTATCTGTTGTTTCATGTACTTCCGTTGCTCCTTTTTTTGACTGCTTTGGACTATATTTCCTTTTAAGCGGACGGTTTATTGGAAACCACCTCTCTATCTTTGAGTTAGGGGTTAGGTCTGTATACACTGAACCATCCCTAGATCCCACTTAGTGGGACTACACAGGGTATGTTGTTTTTTGCTGTCTTTATTTCTCAGTATTGCATGCTCATTTTGCTGAACTGTAACCTGTTTTTATTAGAATTGTTTGGAGTTAGGCAGTTGTTCTCCTCACTGCGATAATTGTGTTAGGCCCTGTAACTTTATCTGGTACTGATGAACAAATCTAATCCTGGAAAAGTAATTGAGGAATAAGGTTTTTTACTTTCTGAAGATATTTCTGATCAGAAATGTTTGTTGTTTTGAGATGCCTGTGGTCCTCCAATGCAGCTTAAGGTTGATTTTTTTTTTCCTTACAGATCCTGGCTTGTCACTATTTCTCTGAGTTAGCCTGTTTTACAATCTTACTAGTCATTCCCTTTTATCCAAACACTTAATTTTGTGATTGATGAAAATGGTTATCTTGTTTCTATTACAGTTGCATATATTGGAGATACGTCATATACCTGAAGCTTTGCCATACTTTGTTACACCTAAAGCCATTGACGAAAATTCAACACTGCTACAACAATTGCCGCACTGGGCTGCTTGCTCAATTACACAGGCACTGGAGTTTCTCACACCAGCATACAAGGGTCATCCACGTGTCATGGCTTATGTTCTAAGGGTGTTGGAGTCTTACCCTCCTCAAAGAGTAACCTTCTTCATGCCTCAACTGGTGCAGGCTCTGAGATATGATGACGAGGTGTGTTTTCTGGACTTTTTGTTGTGAATTTGTTCATTGCTTTTAATATCCGGCTAGCAGGTCAAAGAGATATATTATTTGAATTCAATGCATCTTCAACAGTTTTACATAGTTCACCTTTGTTGTGAATTTGTTCGGTGCGCTTAATCATCTGGGTAGCAAGTCAAAGAGATGTAGTATTGGTAGTTGATGCATCTTCAACGGTTTTACATAGTTCACCACCTTGGATTAAGCATTCCTGTCAGTTCTATAAATATTATATTCTTTCATGAACAACATATTATATTGTTATGACGGAGAGTAAGTTAATGATTCTTATTGTACCAAGTTTGCAAAAAATGGACAGAATTAAACAGTAGAAATCACTATGGCTTTTCAGCTCGAAGTAGTTTTAATAGTACCTTGTGTGTCTGGACTCCCATCCATTGTGTGCAACAATGACAAAGGATGCTTAATCGTCCTTCATATACTAGGCGTGATTGACCCTAATCATATGAATTTAATTCATGCAGAAATTGGTGGAAGGATACTTGCTCAGAGCTACTCAAAGGAGTGACATATTTGCTCATATTCTGATATGGAATCTGCAGGTGGGAAGCTTTTGCTTTTGTATTTTTGTTTCCTGTTTATAGATGGCTGTCTTTGTATGATAAAAATATGTCTCCTCTTGCTTTATCATGGATATAGGTTTAGTTCTCTATGATAACCACTAACCTGAAGAAATCCTGCAGGGTGAGACTTGTGAGCCAGAGGGGGCGAAAGATTCTTCTGCAAAGGTAGATAATTTTTTCAATTGATACCTCTTGCTATTAAAGTATCTAATGCACCTTGACCTCATCAGTCTTATCTGGCCCTCTTCCATAAGCATGCTGTGCACAAACTCCGTATTGAAGAAGATTTGTTTGGAAGCTGCAAACTTTACATTTTCAGATAACAAACACAATTTTTCCTTTAGTTAAGCTATTGACTAACATCACTGTAATACCTCTAAACCAATTTGACTTTGAGAGAGAGAGAGAGAGAGAGAGAGAGATTCACTATTTTCTATTCTCTCTCTCTCTCTGAAACCCTCACATGTTGGCATGTGATTCACTCAGTCACCTTATGTTGAAGAGGTACCACATTTGCTGAAGGCAACAAATATTGTGTTTCATGTAGCTGTTTCACATGATAAATTTCTTACACAACGTCACACAGTGGTAAAAAGATTTTTTTCTTAATTTCTATTTTCCCTTTATAACTGTTAATATTTTATATTTTATGTTCAGCATGCTGCATTCTTGGCCCTACTTCCTCTTGTGAGGCAAAGAATAATTGATGGGTTCAATGAAAAGGCTAGTGATGTGTTTCGGAGAGAGTTTGATTTCTTTGATAAGGTCACGTCTATATCTGGCGCACTTTATCCACTTCCCAAGGAGGAGCGAAGAGCTGGTATTCGGAGGTGAATAAATTGTGCACCAAGATTTAATAGTTTATATATTTTGATTTGTTAGTAAATATGCTTAAATGTTGTGCCTTTGGACACTTGTGTATCTCAAAATAACCCTCAAAATTTTGATTTCTAGGGAGCTTGAGAAAATTGAGATGCAAGGAGATGATCTGTATCTACCTACTGCTCCTAATAAAATCGTGAAAGGGATTCAGGTTGATAGTGGAATTCCCTTGCAATCAGCTGCCAAGGTTCCTATTATGATCACATTTAATGTGGCAGATCAAGACGGCGATCAAAATGACATAAAACCCCAAGCCTGTATATTCAAGGTAAGATACGGGGGATACAGGTGTATTTTCCTTCCATCGTCATCTTGATTTTTATATATTTTCATCTCGGACGAAAAATATCTGTATTGTCATACATTCTATCCACTAGTTCTCCCCTCCAGATCGTTATGTTTAGCAACTAGTATATATTAAAATTAAAGGTATTTCTTCTTCTCTTGAAGTCTTCTTTCAGTTAAAATTAAAGGCATTTCTTCTTCTCTTAAAGTCCTCTTTCAGTTAGTTCCCTTTGATGGTAATTAATGATTAGTAAGGTACGTACTCTAATTAGACTGGCCATCTTTTATTATATCTTAAGGGATCGTTTGGTTTGAATACAAGTTATGGTGGGATAAGTTATGCTGGGATAAGTTAGGATGGGATAAGTTATGCTGAGATTATTTTTTATTGTCTGTTTGGTAAATTGCTTTCATTATAATATCCATCATATAAATTCTAAGGATAAGTTATTTGTTTACAAAAACACCCTTCAATTTATTTAGTTCTTTTAAATATTTTCTTTTCAAGCTTTAGTTATTGATTCTTAAAAATAAAACTTTTGTCTTATTTAGCTTAAATTGTTTTTGTGTGCATTTCCATAATTGTACTAAATGTATTTAAGAATAAACTTTTCATCTTAAATTTGTTAAAGATCAAAATAGTTTATTATTTATGTCACTTCATTCAAACACACATAATTCTTAAATTGTAAAATACTTAAGTTATCTTCATTTTTAATCATTTCATGTTACTGTTTCCTTGAGAATTTATATGAAGTAACAACAGAATTCTTCCTGAAATTAGCGTACATGGAACAGAAAATAACAAAAAATAAACATACACAAAAATTAGCGTTAATGGAACAGAAGATAACAAAAAAATAAACATACACAACAGATCTAGCTAAAAAGAATACCAACATAAACTAATTTCAGAGAAAACTGCACAGGAAGCTTGTATTCAATACTAGCATTTCGTTTTATCTCTCTTTTTTCTTTATGACAAGGGAAACTCGCAGCCGCTACCCTTTGGGTGCGCACAGGGCAAAACCCCGCTCCTATGCAATAGCTCGCAAACCACATAGGAGAGATAACCCAGCTCGACCCAGAAGGCAAACCCCTTGCTTTTGCTGGCAAGGAGTTTGGAAGTTGAGACCTCCAACATGGAAGTCCCAAGCCCAAACCATTGGGCCACCCCGTTTTATCTCTCATTTTAATTGAGATTTAAAATATAAATTTTCAAATGGCTAAAAGAATATAAAATAAAAAATATGTAATTCGATAGAGGAAATTAAATTAAAATATAAATAAACAAAAGAATTAGTCAAATAAATTCATAAATAAAATTATATTTATATGTAGTGTAATTTTTTAATGAAAAATTATTATAATAAAAATAAGGAGTAGGGAAGGTTATGACTATTATTATACATGATATTAAAAACAATATATGATTATACATGGGTATAGAAAATGAGGTATAAAAAGAGTTTAACGGGACACTTTTGTCATTTTATCTATATTATACCGCGATAAGTTATCCCGATATTACTATTCCACCCAAAGGTAGGGATAACTTATCCCAGGACTAATTATTAATCCCGGGATAAGTTATCCCATATTATGCAACCAAACAAAGGATTAAAGGGTGCTCAAAATTTATCCCGGGATTAACTCCCCTTATCCATCAGATGAACGACCCCTAAGTATATTCTCTTCATCTCTTCTGCAATGACTGATGTAAGAATAGTTGTCAGAGATCACCAATTGGGGTAAAAGGGGTAGAAAATTGTTAGGTCAAATGGGTACAATGACAGTGATGGCTTAGGCACATTAGAGGCTTAGAAAAATGAAATGGGTCTATTTTCAGCCTGGGAATATTTGGAATATAAAATATAATGGCGTTACAGCAACATACATGTGTAATCCCACGAGTGGTGTCTGGGGAGGGTAGGATAGGATTTATGCAAACCTTACCCCTGATAGAGACTGTTTTCGACACCCTCGACTCAAAAGAAATGTTTTTGAAGTAGGATTGCACGAACAATATTACGACAAAATAGCAAGATGCAAAATGTGACTCGAAACACATCAGAAGAGGCAGATATCGCTGGTAAAACCCAATCTGATAGTGACAGAACCCTAATCTGGCGATCAAAATCTGAAGAAATCTGGTAGGAACTGCTCGAAGACTTGGAAAACTTCAATTGTAAAAGAACAGCTCAAATTAATCGACCAGAAAATCTCTTTCATGCGCCCGGTGCATTACCAGATCTAGCTAGATGTCACCTGAACTTTAGGAAACTCGTGTTAGTATTAGTTTTCGCACAACACCTACAAAACATAAGATGACACAAATTAGCTCTAGCAGTCGCTGGAAATTGACGCTCGGTGATCTGTCTGATTGAGTTTCCCCCCGGAAGCTTCTCATCATTGTTCTAATACCTACCATGTGAGAGATAAAGACTTGGGAAAGTATTATTGAATTGTTTATCTATATTATTACACTTAGTCCTATGTATAGACACTCCATACCAATCCTTTTTCATGTAGGATGCTAAATACAAATTCTGCTCCTATTCCTATTTTTACACAAATGAAGCACAATCAGATATATCGAAACATATTTGATAATTTTAACTCCAGAAACCGGTCTTGCTCCAATAAGAATTTCATACAACACACTACCAATTCTGGCAGAGTAAGACAAAGTATAAAATGTCTCTTCCAGAATTTTTTGAGTTGATGCCTACCATACTGCCAACATCAACAGCTCTAGCAGAATTCAGGAAAATGAACTGCAAAAGTAATACAGGTGGAAGGAGCTCGAGAGAAGAATGCTCCAAAATTTTGACCTTATTAATTCGTGTGTTCCTTTGAGGTTCCGTGGATTGCATCAATTTATGGTCAGGCGAGTGCGCAAGGATAAAGTCAAATGTCTGATGTATTTAAAGCTACCTAATGTTGAGTCTCTGATCATAGAAAAAGGTGGTTGCTATAATTTTGTTGTTATGAGTTTAAAGGGTGTTGTAGCTTCAGTAAAAATTCCTGCGGGAAAAAGTGGACAGATTTTGAAGTACTAAAGGTCAATGTTGATTTAGAATAGTGTTATTTATGTTTACAACCACTGCTAGATAATACAATAGTCTTCTTATGTTTATTCGCAAGTATTGTGGTAAATCCAATAGAACTTTCACATTTTTGATAACAAAAAATAAATTAAGGTTTTCTATTTTAGGAAGTTAAATGGTTTTAGAATATCTTTGTACAGTAACAATGCAATTTGATTTATTATAGAGGATTTGGGAAATTGGTCGCTCTTCTTTCAGTTTCAAGACGAAGTAGTTACTTTTCTCTATTTTTTTTGAAAAATTTTAGTTACTTTTCTTATGTTACTGATACCTCAGTTTTGAGAAATAGGATGTAAAATTTGTCATTAAAAGCTTCAGTTTTGAGCTCTGTCTGTAGATGAACTTGACATGGGAACTACAATCCTGAATAATTTATGCAATTAATAAGCCGTCCCATGCTTATTCAGACTATGTATTATTGACATCTTTCCTGTTGGTACTACTCTTTCTATTCTATTTTATGTCACGCTTTTCCTTTGTCTGTTCCAAAAAGGGCGTAGTTCTATATTTAGAAACAATTTGACTTTAATCTTCTCATTTTACCCCTAATGAAATGACCTTATAGCCATGGAAATGTTACGTCATGTGTAAGACCATAAATTCAAGTCTTTCTTTCTTAGATCAGTACTAATGAAACACCTTCACATAAATGAAACAGTGGAATAATAGTTTTCTATAAATGTTTATCAGCTCATGTAATTTTTTAAATGCTCTTACACAAGACACTTTTGTTATTTTAGGCGTACATCTGATTCTTTTTTCTTTGGCCAAATGCATAAAAGAATTTCAATAACGATTGGGTTTTAAACATGAAACCAGGATTTATCTTTGATCTTATACCATGTGAAATTGGGTAACCTATATAATCTAGAAACTTAAGTATATTAGGTAGAGCATCACCAGTTCTTACTTTATGAAAAAAAGAATCTACAACCTTTTCCATAGATTCAGTATGCTAACTGGCTCATTTCTTGTTTATGCTACTTTACATATGGCTAAATTTTGTTTTCTTTGGCATAGGTTGGAGATGATTGTCGGCAAGATGTTCTTGCTTTACAAGTTATTTCACTTCTGAAAGATATCTTTGAAGCTGTTGGGCTTAGTCTTTATTTATTTCCTTATGGAGTTCTCCCAACTGGCCCAGAAAGAGGAATAATTGAGGTGAATCCTTGTATGACATCTACTTATGGTTTCATGTGCTTTCAGCGTGCAGTTTTCATATGTGAAATTTCTGACAAAAGATTGAGAAATAACAAAACATTAAGGATATGCTGAAATTTTGTAGCTTTATGGCTCTAATAGAGTATGTGAATCCAGTTGTGCTACCATTTAGGAGAACAAATTCAAGTAAAATTTTATGTGGCTTTTACTTTGCATAGTGAAGAGTACAACTTTTGTCCCTGTTGGAGGGAAGTTGTTGAAAAATTAATGTTGTTGGTATCCGTAATTGTTGGTCTAAGGACCTATTTAGTCTCCCAACTTATATAAGAAGCTTGTAGGGATTATGTATGATGAGAAAAATAAAAAACTAACTCAAAATTACATATACCAGATTTGTCGAGTTTGAGGTATGAACTTTTTTTGTTGACACTCAAAATGAAAAATAGAAATGCCAGTGGTTCTAGTCTTTCATGGATAAGCCAGTAGTCTTGTTTGGTTACAGTTTCTTTCAATACTAGATTAATTGTCAGTTAAGGAAAACCACAGATTCTTATAGTCTCACACTTATCATTGTTATCCCTGCACTGACATACAATTATGTCACCAGACTAAGAAAAAGCACATTACAAACACTGGACCAACCGTAAGAAAAAGCACATTGCAAACAACTAAGTTTTAATCTCAAGTAGTAGGTATTGTTTATATAAAATGTGTGCTAAGTTCACACATTGATTCTTGAGTTTGTAGGTTTTCTGATGCAGGTTACTTTCATTTGATTTTAGGTCACATGTTCATTTTTAGTGTCTTCAATCATCATGTTACACAAATTAACTGATGCATATGGAGGTCTATGAAGCACATGGATCAAGATCAACCTTCTCGTAGTTTATCCTCTATATGTACTACTTGCAGTCTCTTTCGAATTTGATAATTCTAATCTTCCTAATAATGTATGTCCATACAGCCATCTTAACATCCACATTTTAATGGCATTCATCCTTTGGGTGAGTTGGGCCTTGAATGCCTGACATTTAGTCCTATTTAATATTGCTAGTCTTACATCTGATATGTAGAGTGTGTGCCTATCACTTTTTTAGGTATCTTCATGTTACAGAACACTCCTCCTTTTCAGCCATCTTATTTCACTTTTGTGCATTGCATGTACATTTCATGTCATCCGCTAAAAAATATGGAGTCTGAATATTTGAAAATAACCAAGGTAGTAATTTGACCAAAAATTTGTTATGCACAAATTCCCAAATTTCTCCAAATCATCCTCTTTTTGTTTATCGATAAGTGCAAAATATGTCAAATTACTCACACGTAATATTGTGTTGTTAGTTAAAGAGGGCTCTAGTGTGGTAACAAGTAACAACTGATAAATTTATATATTCAGTTGGGACACCTTAGAGTCATTGAGGAAAATTAAACTGTCTGCTGAATCTTATAACATAATGAAGGCTTGAATGCAGTAGGTTGTTAAAGGGATACTGCGCTCACCTACAGCATAGTGTCTAATATTTGTTACTGAATTGTGTTGCTGTAACAAATGCGTAGCATAAGCTTTCCCATCTTCTTCTAGTTTCCTCATATCTTGGATTTATCTTTGTAATATATAGAATATTTAGCGATTAATTTTTGGTTCTTATGCATTAAGCAATTATGAATACAGTGATTTGTTTTGTATTGGATGATAATTAAAGAGTTGTTTTGTGTATACATATGAATTTTCTTGGTGAGAGAACCTAGCATGCGATACATGGTGGTATCTTCTACTTTACAGTACAGAAGAAAGATGATATTATGTGTATACAATGGTGATGAGATCACTTAGTTTTATGTGGTCATGACAGGCTTCTTACCTCCAAAATCTTTTCATGTCTGTCCCTTTTGCAGGTCGTACCCAACACACGGAGCAGAAGTCAGATGGGTGAGACGACTGATGGTGGTCTATATGAAATTTTCCAACAGGACTATGGACCTGTTGGTTCTCCTGGTTTTGAAGCTGCTCGTGAGAATTTCATCGTAAGCAGTGCAGGTTATGCAGTTGCTAGCTTGTTGCTTCAACCTAAGGATAGACATAACGGGAACCTTCTGATTGACAGGTAATTACCTCTGTCCTCCTTCATAGTACCATTGGCTGCGAAGTTACACTCTAATGGGCCGTTAGGTGTGATGGATAAGGAAAAATAATCATAGGATAAGTTTTTAGTACACTCAGTTTTTTGTTTGGTTGCAAAGCGTGGGATAACTTCTCCGAGGATTAATAATTATGACCGGGATAAGTTATCCCTACTTGTGTGTTGATAACTAATCCCGCGGTAAAAATGTAAAATAACAAAAATACCTTCTTAAATCCTCTTTTATACATCACTTTTACATACATGTAAATTCAAATAATTTTAATACCATTTATAATAACATTCCCAACCTTCACTACTCATTATTTTTATGATTATATATTTCTCCATTAAAAAATTAAAGTATACTAATATAATTTTATTTCTGAATATATTATAGGTTGATTTATTTGACTAATCTTATGTTTATTTATATTTTTATTTCTCTTAAAATGTTCACTTCACTATTGAATTACATATTTTTAATTAAAAATTTTTTTAATCACTTGAAAATATATATTTTATATATAAATTTAAATGAAGATAACTTTAATATTTTACAATATATGAGTGATATTTGCTTAAGTGAAATAAAATCTCTTTTACTGTAACAAACCTAAGATGAATTTTTCATTTTAAAGCTAAATAAGATAAATAAACTTTTATATTTAAAAACACACGGCATAATTATGAGAATGCGCGCACAAAAATATTTAAGCTAAATATGATGAAAATCTTATAGAGTTCTCTAAACCATTGCTCGACAAGGCAAAGATTCTCTAAGCTTTTGAAAAAAAAAATCACAAGACACAAGCTATGCCTTACAAAGCATAACTTATTCATGCGAGCATATGCTGATAGAGGTTAAGTTCTCTAAAATCTTTGTCAACCAGGCTAAAGTTTTTTAAACTTTTGCCTCGCGAAATTAGGTCATAGTTAAGGGTATTTTGCCAAATAATTTTTCATAAATGGGAAACAAAGTAAAAAATTGAAGACCAACGATTTGAGGGATTAAATTAAAGACCACCTCAAAATAAGGAAAATCCGTGCACAAAGTTGGTGAAAGGGTAAGAGCCCGTCTGGATTGGCTTTAAATAGAGTAGTTTTTAAGTCAAAAAGTAAAAAGTAGGGGGAGGCCTATTTTTGGTTTTTAACTTAATTTAAGTCATTTTAGACTTATTTTTAACCTTGTCAAACAAAGTTATTTTAAGTCATTTTTGACTTATTATAAGTTACTTTTACATTTGCCAAACACTTCCAGAAGTCAAAGACTGACTTAAAAGTAGATTTAACTAACTTTTAAGCTAATCCAAACACCCTCTAAGTAAACAAAGTGGGGTTTTGTTTAGGACTTTTGGACCAGCCCCGCTGTTTAAATTAAATTCTGGGCCCTTTTCATTTAAACAAGGGAGAATTGAATAAAATGACCCTTCAGTCATTATTATAACAAAAAATGGTCTAATTATTACTCCCTCCGCCCCATTTTGTGTGACACCCTTTGACTTGGTATGGTGTTTAATAAAGAAAGGAAGACTTTTGAAACTTGTGGTGTAAACCAATCCTTAGATATTTGTGGCTGGGATTTCACTAGGGGTATAAGAAGAATTTTAAAGTGAAATTGTTTCTAATTATAGTAAGGTGAGATTCTTTTCGGGGCAGAGTCAAAAGGAAAGGGTGACA
The DNA here is from genome assembly GCF_001406875.1 of Solanum pennellii. Lineage (NCBI taxonomy): Eukaryota > Viridiplantae > Streptophyta > Magnoliopsida > Solanales > Solanaceae > Solanum > Solanum pennellii. Next base: position 45,140,549 of record NC_028647.1, on the reverse strand, counting down.
CATGAAATGGGACAGAGAGAGTACTTTATTAATAGACATAGCCATGTAATCTTATTTTCCTCTTTGTTTTTGCATCATTCTTCTCTGTTTTCTTATTTTCTCCATTGTTTTCCTTTGTTCTTTGTTTAATTTCTTTTACGTCTTTCTTGGTAATTTTATCATAAAGTTTCAACTTAAACAATACTTACAGCAAAACAAGAAGAACAAACAAGAATCAATTTTGAGCAAAACCCCCATTTATCGTCCTTGTCCAACACTGTCCTAAATTTTAAAATTTGACTTACCGGAAATGTGAATCATTTCGAGTGAATAGTATAGCAAAAGAATTGAAACATTAACAGAAACTCATATATAAAATATGAATTGTTTAGAGGAAGATTTAAGTTGATGTCTATTGTAATCTGCTATTGAAGAGCTTTGAAGCTTTAATTTTTAAATTTGACCTGAATGTGAATTGTTGTGAGCAAATAATATTCAAAAGACTTGAAACATCGAGAGGAACTCATATCTAAAATTTTGGAATGTTTAGAGGAGATTTGAGTTGTTGAAATTGAAAAAAACATTCAATTCTTTTAGGAAGATGAACTCGTACATTGTATGAATATTATACGGCAGTGTATATGGATGTATATACATCTCTTAAACATCATCATATCAATGGGTTGGATTTCAAAGTGGGCGACTTTAATTTTAAAATTAAATAATATATGTGGCCCATCATAATAAGTCATGTGCGTTTTTTAAATAGGAAAAGACCGTCAAGTTTAGGGTGTTAGTTTGAGGGGTAATCCTTGAGCAAAAAAAATAAAAATAGGTTGGGAGTATTTTTAGACGAATAGTTGGACGGAGGGTATCTGGGAACCATTTTCCATACGTTAGGGGTACTTTTGTCCCTATTCCTTAGTTCTGTTATATATGTTCACATCCTTTAAAGCCTCTAGAGGTATCTGAAAATGGAGGGTTTTAAGTTTCATGCTATTGATAAGATAGGCAATAACTAGAACAAGATCTTGGTAGATTCATGGAACATTACAGATTTTACCACTTTTAACAAATGCCAATTTTTTCTGTTAGCAACTCCATTTTGTGTTCTAGTATAGTGACAACTAGTATGATGGATTATCTCATTGAATTTCACATAAACACCAAATCATTTATCCCTGTATCATGTGTCGTTGTTAGTTTGCAAGATTTTAATCTTAACATCAAATTGAGTTCAAATTATCTTATGAAATGACAGAAGACCTCACTTTTGTCCATTAGCAGATACACCCCAAGTCACCCTAGTACAACAATCAATAAAAGTAACAAAACATCTATTTTCAAGCAAAATATCAATGAGTAGGATCCTCATACTTCAAAATGAATAATTGCAAAAGTACTACTACTTTATTATCACTAGTTTCTAATACGCTTGAAATAGACATTGGCCCTAACTCAACCCAAGTAAATAGCTCATGAGGTGGGGATTGCCCAAGACCAAGAAACTTACATCCCACTAATGTGAGACAATTAAACCCCCTTGCATGCCCAAGTCTTCAAACTGACTACAAAATCTGGGGGCTCAACATCAGAAACCAAGAACTGGGATGGATCTTAATTTGATGATTTTTAGAAGAAAGACTTCTTCTAATTCTGTTATTGTTATTTGGAATCTATAGATCATTGATAAGTAGCTTTGCTGGGACTTTATGATTCTTGTATTTTTGTGTATCTTACATCCCATGGGAAGGAATTTTTATACAATGAATCCTATAACTAATTAGTAAAAGACAAAAGATAACAATCAAAGGGAATATTCTATTCCAGTAACTACGTTTGAAAAATGAAGTCTTCTAAAATCATGCTAATTGATTAACACAATCTGCAGTTTCCTCACTATGTATTCTAGCTTACATGTCAGTGATGTGTCCAAAAGTCTGGTTCTATTTTGGATATTGTTTGAAAATTGGTATGAAGGCTGTGATTAAGAAAGCATAGGAACTCAAAACATTTGTCTACTGTAAGATTGCTGATACACATTTGTTGATGATTTAAGATAATGTGCAATATCCAACCAACAGGCAACTATTGTACTTGGAAGTTACAAGTTGTATACTAAAGATTTGGTTATATACTTGCCTTTGCTGTGTGATATTTGCATTTTGCAATGTCTACTAGGAGACTCACGTGAAACATTATGTGTCATTAGGCAAGCTCAACTAGCCTTGTATTTTATATATCTTGATGGTTAATGGTGTCTCTAACTTGCTTTGATTGTTGAATAAACCTGTTTTTAAATGAGTCTATTAAACACCAAAGACCAAATAATGTGAATTAATTTCACTTTATAGCTGTACAATCCTCTTTTCTTAAGGCATAATACTTTGATAGATACCTTTACTTGGCCTCACCTGGCAACTAAAGGCTCCAACTTTAGTAATGCACATCTAGGCACACCAACACTGATGCAACACATAAATTTTGGAGGTGTCTAGATGACCATTTTGTAAGTTGGAGTGTTCAACTGACACGAATGGAGATGAGTTGGGGTGTCTAGATGTGCAACCTCAAATTGGAGTACTTAGTTGTAAGTTGAGACAAACTTAAAGTGTCTATTGTGTTATGCCTTTTGAAAGTGATGTTTCCACATGGGGTGGTGCAGATTTTCTTGTGCAGGAGTTTATGATATAGACACATACTTTTGGATGCCCAAAAGAAGCAAATAGACATCTTTTCAAGCGTATCATTACTGGTCTGGTAATATCGATTCAGCTTATGAATGTCTTCTTCACATTGTTCCGCAGTGCTGGTAGGCTTGTCCATATTGACTTTGGTTTTATCCTGGAAATTTCTCCTGGTGGAAATATGAGATTTGAAAGTGCTCACTTCAAGCTGAGTCATGAGATGACCCAATTAATCGACCCATCTGGAGCAATGAAAAGCGAGACATGGCACCTGTTTGTAAGGTCAGTGGTCTTCTTTGGGCCATTTGCACTGTCCTTTAGGTATTATTTTCTTTTTTCTTAAGCTAAGACTGGATTGATTGTTTTCCAGCTTGTGTGTCAAGGGTTACCTCGCTGCACGTCGCTACATGGATGGTATTATAAATACAGTTTTGATGATGCTAGATAGTGGATTACCTTGCTTTAGTAGGGGTGACCCTATAGGAAATCTTCGGAAGAGATTTCATCCTGAGATGAGTGAGCGTGAAGCAGCCAATTACATGATTCGTGCATGTAGTGACGCATACAATAAGTGGACGACTGCTGGGTATGATTTGATACAATATATGCAGCAGGGCATCGAAAAGTGAGTGAGTACTGAGAATTGCTGCAGAGTTTCACAAAAACTATCTATTCTGTTCACTTGTAATGTAATGAGAATGGAAATGTCTGTATCATATAGGTGCAATTCTTTTTTCTCTTCTGTGGGTGGGTTGGTGGTCGTAGTGTGAATCTGCAAGTGATTCTTTAGAAACATTAAATGAAGAGTTGCTTGTGATTATTTTATTTTATTTTTGGTTTAATATTTCATATACTAATTAGCGTGCAAAAGTTAACTAAAGACAAGTGTCTATAGCTGTGCGTGGTTGTATTTTGAAATGGTAAGTATCCATTGAAATGGGAATTTGAGACTCCATCCACCTACATGACTTTTCTATAACACATTTTTTTCTATATTGAAGAGTAAAGATTAACAGTATTATAAGCAAATTGACTGTTTTAGAGACAAACATGTGGATTAAGCTTTGATAAAATGTCTCAACTGTTAAGAGTAAATATTGTGAAGCTAAAATTTAACTTAGTTGCAAGTGAGGAAAGACATTTCCCTCTTTGGATGAAAAATTTGTCCTTGGAAAACATTTTCTTGTAGCAAATTTTAATAATTTTCTAAAAATTGACTGTAAAAACATTTGCAAGTGAAGTAGGAGTATCACAATTATCAAATATTGAGATTGACATGCGAAGACACAAAGTAGAAGAAAGAGATTTACCGGTGCTCAAAATCGAATCAAAAATTGAATTGAACCACAAATTGAGTCAAATAAAAGAAATTCTATCAATGATTTGGTTTAACTTTGTGTGGTATTGGAAATTTTTTTTATGATACTTGGGTTGGTGTGGTTTTAATTAAAATAAGTCAACCCAAGATCAAATTAACCCGACATTATATAATTTTTTAAATTTATTTTATACATAAAAATATTTATTTTGATGTAATTTCTAAATATTACTTATAGATTTTCATAATTTGTATATTTTAACATATTTTTTCAAGTTCTTTTAAGACTTGGAATTTTGAGTGGTCCAATAAAGGCTTATAATCCATAGATGTTAGTACTCTAATAAAGTTCAATTCAAAATCAAATCAATACTAATGCGAACAAAATAAATTAGTTCAATACTAAGAATGACAATAATGTTGAATATTTGTTCTTTAGTTTTACATTAGTTTAGACATTTAAAATACAAAACTTAAATTTATTTTTCGTTAATGTTTAAATCATGTCATTAATATTTATTAGACTTATTTTAGCATGATTTAGTATTTTTATATTATAATCATTTTCATTATGTTTTATCAATTTGCAGTATTTATTTTATATGATTTCATTATTATTATTGAATATTTTAGTGTCATCACCCATCTCATATTTTCTGTTATTTCTTAAGAAACACCGTAGATAGTTGTATTTTGATTGGAATAAAGAAATATCTGGAGTAGAAGTTGATTATATGTTTTTTTTTTACGACAAGAGAAACCCGTGCAGCCGCTACCCTTTTGGGTGCGCACAGGGTAAAACTCCGCTCCTATGCAATAGCTCGCAAAATACTTTACTGGAAAAATTTAAAATCCCGAAAAAATCCAAGGTTTATTAGTTTAATTTTATTTAAAGTTTTAAAATTTGATACAAATGATTTGATTTGGTATTTGAAATATCTGAACCAACCAGAAAAAAATCCGAGGTTCAAAAACAAGAAAAAAAATCTGATTTTTACTAATTTGGTTTGGTTTATAAATTTAAACAAGACACAAATTATTTGATTTGATATTTAAAAAACTCAAACCAACCCAATCTTATACACCCTACCCACTCTATTTTTTGATTAATGATGTCCTTGAAATCCATATCAAATGACATGAGATAAATTTCATAATATAAAGTCTTTCTGTAAATCATTTCAAGTCAAGAGTAATGTCAAACATGTGCATAGCTTGAACAACTTAGGTGCTTACATGATTAATGTTTTATAGAAACAAACATATTCTCATAAATTAGGTGTGCATTATTGGAGGATTTCGTAAACCCTAAATCCCCATTTCATTAAGAATGGAATGACATATCAGATGCAGCAAGCAATTGTGTATAAAATCGAATCAAATCGTAAATTGAGTTAAATTGCAAAAAAACTCGACTAATGATTTGGTTTAATTTGGTTTGGTATTGAAAAAAAATCGACTATATTTAGGTTGGTTTGATTTTACCTAAAAAAATAACTCGAGACCAAACCAACCCGACATTATATATGTAATTTTAAAATTTTATTTTATACATAAAAATATTTACTTTGATATCATTTAAAAATATTTCTTATACTTTTTCATAGTTTTTATCTTTTAATATATTATTTCAAGTTTAAAACTTAGAATTCGGAATGGTCCAACAAATATTATAGTTCATAGATATTGATAATTATAATAAAACTCAAATCAAAATCAAATTAATACTAATGAAAAAAAAATCAATTTAGCACTAAGATGACAATAATATTGAATATTTGTTCTTTAGTTTTACATTGGCTTAGCTTAAACTAGATAATCTAATTTTAATTTTCCTTAAATATTTAGTAATGTAACTTAGGGGTGTGCATTCAGTTTTTTCGGTTCGGTTTTATGTTATTCGATTTGGGTTTTCAATTTTTGGTTTTGAAAAAGTGTAACTCAATCCATACCAAAATAAATTTGGTTTGGTTTGGTTTTTCTCTTTTTCGTTTGGATTTTTTCGGAAATAATCGGTTATGTCAATAATTAAAAACATAACAAAATTATATATATATATNAATCCGAAATCAAACCGAAAAATCAAATGAAGTAAATTCTAAATTCAAAACCAAACCAAGAATCCATAAAACCAATCCAAATTAGAATTCGGTTTGATATGGTTTGGTTTTTCGGTTTAATCCAAATAGTGCACACTCCTAATGTAACTAATACTTATTAAACTTATTTTAGCATGATTTAGTACTTTTAAATTATGATTATTTTTATTATGACTTTATAATATTTATTTTATATGATGATTTCATTATTATTTTTTATTGAATATTTCTGTATTGTCAACACTCATCTCATATTTTTGTTATTATTTTAAGAAACACCTTAGATAATTATGGTTTGGTTGGACTAACGAAATATTTGAAACACAAGTTAATATATGTTTGTATGCAAACTTTACCGAGAAATTCCAAAAATTTGGAAAAATCCGAAGTTTATTAGTGTGGTTTGATTTATAAATTTAAAAATTCGACACAATGGTTTAGTTTGGTATTTGAAAATCCCGAACCAACACGAGGTTGAAAAATTCGAAAAAGTCCAAAATTTTATTAGTTTGATTTATAAATTTAAAATTTTTAAATAGTTTGATTTGATAGTTGAAAAACCCGATCCATCTGGGTCATGTACACCCATATTTTTAGGGCTGATAAACAAACTATGACTTTCATATTATTTGGATATATTGATATCTATTTTACTCATGTAGGTCTCAATAAGAAGATTAAAGTTAATCCAATATGTTTTATCCTTTTTGAAATTAGGGTCAGATACAAAATTCATGCAGTTGAATGCTGCAAATTAGTGTTGATTTATGATGTATGTATTCTAATCGATTTTGTGTGGCCGATGTAGTAGATTCTGTAAGAGATTATGTTGTGATTGTATAAATTTGTTGGCTGTTATGGGAATGCTATAAATTATCATAATAATTGTAGAATGGTAGTTGTGGACATGATGATCTTATACTAGTTATATTTGTTTGTTAGGTTATCTTAATATTTCTATTATGGGTTAATGCTTAGTTGATGTGGATAGATTAAAGTTTTTTCCTTACATTGGAGTATTGAAGACAAATAAGGGTGTTAGTAATGGTATCAAATTATTCATGTTGTTCTTGTAATTTCTATTTTATGTTGCATGATCTAACCCTAGTCGACCGATGATGAATCCTAGTAAGTGTGGCATATTTTTACTACTATTGCTATATCTTTTCTAGGATATAGATGTGTTATAGGTTGATTTGAGGTCTCATATGTGGAACACGCGTATACATTAAGATGTATTTTGTCACATTAATTTTGGTGTGAAATTAAATGTATCTGCTTAATATTTTAAAAGATTTTTAGTCAAAATTTTCATATACTTGGTTAGACGGTTAGGATAATTCTCCTATCTAGATAAGAATATAGTAATAAGTTCCAGCAATTTAGACCGTGACACAATTTTATTCAACTTGAAGTATTTTTTTTTTTCAAACTTATTGTTCTAATCAACTTGCACAATTATGGACTCGTATTGATTTATTCAATCTTGAACATGATTTAGGAAAAGTAGTAGTTTACATTCTTAGCGATAAAGTTAAACACACATAAAAAAGAACATAAAATGTTTATATTTTAGTTTATAATCAATAGTTCACAGCAGCCATTTGTTGAACATTCATGGGATAGCAATCAGAAGGAGGTCCATAGTATGCCCTTTGTGCCAAGATTGCATCCACGGCTTGCGTCGGATGAAATGCATCCCAGAATATATACTTGCTCCTGTCTAGACATGGAAATTGATAAGGTAGACATGTTATTTGTCCCTGGTTTCTCCCCACTCCACAACATGCTCTGTCCCATACGTTAAATCCTGTCGTATATATATAGTATAAATGTTAAATTATAATGATACTTTGCTTTTTGATCATGTAAAATGAATGTTTATATTATACCATATCTAGCAGGGTTGTTTAAGATATCACCAATAGCAGCATATGTATTGCCATAAACAAAAACTGCTCCAGGATGACTACCGTTGTTCAATATGGTGACGAGTGATCTGAGACCTTCGTTGAAACTACCAAGTATCTGATTTACATAATCAACACATCTTCCTGGAGGTGCTTGTCCTGTTGCTAACTGATTTGGAATACATCCAAGTGGTCCTACGCCAGCTATCAAGAACTTCCTCAATCCTACACTATATAACGCCTGCACAGACAAGTCATTTCAGTTTGACTGTTTATTTTTTGACTACAGGTATAATAATCACGGCTTACCACAAGTTGTCTAGCATAATGATTGAGAAGGAGGTTTGAGAACTGTTGCGGATTGTAGTTGATGCTGGTAGAATAAAGGGAAGGCAAGAGGTAGTTGTTTATGTAGTCATTGCTTCCAAACACCATCACTGCTATTGATCTTGAAAGATATGTGTTTAAATCACCAGGACTCATCATTGTCCTTAATTGACTTAATGTGCTCTCAAAATTTATCACTTGTTGGCTCAAGGTGTACCTATCCATCTGCATATATAAATATATGAATATGTTTATTATTTAAAATTAATGTTTCATGAAGTGAAGACGAACTGTAGAAGCGCATCTATAATATTACATAGTGTTTGCCTGTTTCATCTAGGATGCCACCAGCAGCAGATGCATAGTTTACTCCTCCTAGGATTCTTTCACCTCTTGTGCTTGGATTCGCAAATGGTGGAGGAGAAGGCACTCCTAATAATTCTCCTGCAATTTCACCATAACATTACATAGTTACCATATTGATTTTTCAAGTATGTATAGCCGTCAATAGGGGTTGGCCTGGCCTAACCAATGATTTGATCGGGCAAGACTAAAATTTTTGGAGCCTATTTTAGAAAATTCTTTTTAGCCCGGTCTGAATAAGTCTGTCGATTTGTTGGACTTGAGAAATATGGATAGAGCCGACCTGTGGACCAAATAAAAATAAAATAGAGTATAAAAAATAACAAGAGTCTAAACTCAACAATTTAAATTTTAAAAAAATATGTTTATAAAATATGTACTCTACCTAAAATAAAAATTCATTAAAATTTTTAGGGAATCACTACAAAGGCCGTAGCATAGTTTATGTGTTTTAGTATGATCATTGGAAAACAATTATTTTAATATTTCTATTTAGTTATTTATGTTTTTTACTTGAAATTAAACTCAAAAAATATTATAAAGATGATTTTTTTGTGAATTTAATCAATAAGTGGTAATGTTAACACCATGTAATATTGTATCATGAGATAATATTTTTAAATTATAATTTCATTTTAAAAATTTAACAAACATACTTTTAAGAAAAAAGATTGGCCCGACAAAGTAGTAGTCCACATACTTATGGGCTGGGCTGATCATTTTCTGACTCACACCGAAAATAAGCTAGTCCGGCCTAACCCGTTAAATTTCAAAATATATATAAATTGGTCTCAATGAGGCATGAGTCAACCCATATTGACAGTTCTAGACATGAGTGCAAAATATTTAAAAGAAAAATTACCAAGAATATCGACAAAAGTTTTGCCATTGGAAAATCTGCCAGTTGGGCCTCTACTGAAATCAATCCCATAAGGAAAGTAGTTTGCTTTAGCAATAGTATTAAGGAAATTGTTATTTCCATTATCAACCAATGAGTCACCAAATATCCATAGAGCTGTAGGTGCACCGTTTATTGATGAAAAGAACGCAAGAGAAAGAAGAAGAAGAAACAAAGATATATTCATCTTTTCACTTGATGTTAATTTCATGATGGGATTAATATTTCCATATCAGTATCATAATATAATATAAGATGAAAGAGGTATGAACTTGTCATGTTACAACACAACATTTTTATGAAACCGTTTAACAGAAAATCTTACTTTAGTTATCAAACTTTTCCTATTTTTAATATCTTCTTTTTGATTTTTATCACGTCTACTTCATTTAGACTTTGTTTGCTAGTTCAAGTCATTAAATTATGGTATATATCTGCAAGCTACATGTGATTATGTTTTTTTTTGTTAAACGTTGGAATGACTTTTGCATATCCTTTAATTAATTCAATATTTAATATACAAAAATTACTAAAATACACGTCTTATATTTTCTTATTTTTAATTATTTCCTTCTATTTCCAAAAACATTTAAAATTTATTATTTCTTTAATGTATTCGAGTTAAATATTAATATATCCGAGCCGGTATTTAATGTATTCAATTTATTTTATAATGTATTTGAGCTACATTTTAATGTATCCGAACTACATATTATGTATATGATCTAATTTTTAATATATCCGAGCTAAATAGTATGTATCCGATTTATGTTATAATGTATCCGAGATACTCTTTCATGTATCCACCTTATGTTACTTTTTAAGGAATTAATTTGATTACAATCGAAAAAGGGATAAATTATAATTTTATTCTTAATAAATTAAAAATAATATGATCATTATTTTAGTTAAATAGGTTCAATGAATTAAATTAGTCTATTATTAAAAAAAAGACTTTAGTGACATGTCATGCCAATTAGGAGAGAGTGATGATTTTAAAGTGTCAAGTATATTTGGAGGAAAATAGTGATAGTTGAGCGATTTTTTGGTCCTAAATGAAACATAAATGATATTTCAAGACAATTCTCTTAACATGGATGACCATTTAGGAAATTGACTCTAAATTTAGCATAATCAAAGTAATTTCACTATAAAGACGTTATGTTGTGTTATTAAATAAAAAAAATACAACATTTATAGAAAATATAATAATACTTCACTTTATTGTCTCCTCAATAAATTATGATTCAGGTTGTGGTATATATATGGGGTGACCTCAAACATGTTGTGACCACCATGACTGACCACTAAATTTCATGTGGTTCATCCTACTCTTTCACTTTTGATACATGAAAGTTTTCTTTATGAATTATGTATGCTATCTGATAATTAAATTTAGATTAATGATATATATAATCTTACATTGGTATAAATGATTTTCTAGTTATCCATGAAAATATAGAACTATGCATTTTTTTATATGTGAGCCAATTAGGTATTAAAATTAGTTTGATGACACTGATTAAGAAATATTTTGAATTAGTACTTAATAATTGTTATTTATTAATCTAAAATTTATTTTTTTATTTTTGTGGTCTCTAAAACACATTTCAAAGAAAATGTTGAAGTAATTTTGGAAAACATTCTATATTTTTTTTAATAAAATGAAAGCAAAATAAAAAGAAATTCTCTCTTAAATCATAAAGCATTTCAGATTTAAAAATAAAAATAAAAAAGATTTTATCATTTTATCAAAAAAGATATGTAAACTAAACCATTACACTATCTGTAAAATAAAAATAAAAACAAAACAAAAAAAACAGTTTCTTTTTTTTTGTTTTATCGGAATGGTTTGAGAAAAAATGGTAAAAAGAAAATTGGGAGCTACAACCGTAAGGAGAGAAGGAACTCTCAAATAAATCATATGGGTTTTATATTTTTACCATTTATGTCACTATAAATTTTGTAACTAAACAAATATTTTTTAGAATCCTTCACCTCTTTTCCTGTCTATTTTTATCTTCCTCCTTTTTTTTTCTTCTTCTTCCTTTTTTTTTCTTTTTCTTCGTTGTCCATCCTGTATCATTCTTTCTCTTCCTTTTTTTTTTAAATTTTCATTTAGATAATTGTTTTAAATCTGTTTTTGCGTATATTTCACTAATTTTATTCAAAAACACGATAAGAAGAGAACTAGAAAATTTTAAAAAATGTACAATATCATGTTCTCAACTAAAATTTCAAATCTTAAAAATTATAGAAACAATAGATCAACATTGATGGTCATTATAAAGATTTTAATTTTGAATTGAAAATTACGAATTTGTGTTTAGTTTGAATAGGTTATTTTTACAAGTAATTGAAAATGTCTTTTGAAATTTATAGCACAATTTTAAGAGGATTTGGTTAAGTTTATAATTTATTTTAGGAGAAATATTAGATTGAAACTCGAAAAAGGTGAAGTTTATGAAACGGTATCGCGATTGTATTAAAGTTATATTAGATATGTTTCGTAATTGCATTAAAATTGTATTGAATTCATGTAACGACCTGTTTAGTCGTTTCGAGCAGCAGATTTTATTTCTGAAAAAACTGGCTGATACGACGGACCCCACGACGGACCGTCATGGGCACGACGGACCGTCGAGGGGGTCCCGTTCCATAACACTTAGAATTCTGAAATTTGGGTACTGAAATCGACTCTCTGAACTTCGTGACGGAATGGCAGGACGGACCGTCACAGGCGTGACGGACCGTCACAGATTCTTTAGTAGAAATTGAGTCTCTGAACTTTGCGACGACCTGCAGGGCGGACCGTCGCAGGCACGACGGGCCGTCACAGGTTGCGTAATCCCAGTCTGGGTCGGATTTCTGGTTAAGTTTTAAAGGGGCGTTTCGGACTATTCCTACTATAATTATAAATTTCGTGGGTTAATATTAATAACTCAATTTCTTGGGGGTTAAAAGAGGTAACCTTGAGTGAATTAGTGGATTACTATTGTCATCTTTTAAACTTAATTATATACTGATTAGGGTAAAAGAAAGAGGGTTTGAATAAGAAAAATAGAAAGAACAAAGAGAGAGAGAGCATCGATCGAACGAGAGAGGAGAAGAAACGCTGCTTGGAAAATTGCTTGCTTGAATCAAATCTTCGGTGGAGGTAGGTTATGGTTTTTCACACTATTCGTAGTAAACTCTGAATAGTGAATGATATGTATTGGTAGTATTGTAAATCCTTCTATATGCTTAATTGTATGCTTGCATGAATATGATTATGTAATTGTGAACAAATAAGCATGATGAAGCTATGAATCCCAAATCTTGAAAGATAACCCTAATCTACTTTGTTAATGATGATGCCTTGGTATAAAAGAAGGCTTGATGAACGAAAGAAGTGAGATTAGGGGATCGGGTGCCACGTTCCGGTACCAGGATAG
>NC_028647.1:45124697-45125417 GCF_001406875.1 Solanum pennellii | reverse complement strand
CGGCAAGAGGCCGTGGTAGAGGTCGTGGGAGGACGTCCTCTAGGGGAGGAGGACAAGCGCCTAGCCCACCTGGTACTAGGGCGGTGACTCCTCCACCGACTGAGGAAGTAGTAAGAGAGGGTGAGGAAGGGGAGAATGAACAAGTGCAAAATGAGGAATTGCCACCCCAACCTACCCCAGAGATGATCAATCAGGTTCTTGCTTATCTTAGCGGGTTATCTGATCAGGGTCAGGCACCTCCAGCGGTTTCTGCACCAACACCTCCGGTTTCAGAGGTACGACATGCCGTTGCTGGGGCTCTCCGCATGGATGCCTCATTGGAAATAGGCACGTTTCCTCGTTTGACTACAGGGCCTATAATGACAAATGATCAGCATGAACTTTTCAGTAAGTTCTTGAAATTGAAACCTCCAGTCTTCAAGGGTGCTGAATCGGAGGATGCCTACGATTTTCTGGTTGACTGTCATGAGCTACTACACAAGATGGGTATAGTAGAACGGTTTGGTGTTGAGTTTGTGACTTATCAGTTCCAAGGAAACGCCAAAATGTGGTGGCGGTCACATGTAGAGTGTCAACCAACAGAGGCACCACCTATGACTTGGGCCTCATTCTCTAGTTTGTTTATGGAGAAGTATATCCCCCGAACTTTGAGGGATAGGAAAAGAGATGAGTTCTTGAGCCTAGAGCAAGGTAGGATGTCGGTTACTGCATATGAGGCTA
>NC_028647.1:45119755-45122806 GCF_001406875.1 Solanum pennellii | reverse complement strand
AACTTGACTAAGCAGAATGTTCCATTTGTATGGTCGGACGAATGTGAGGAAAGCTTTCAGAAGCTCAAGACTTTGTTGACTACTGCACCAATTCTTACCTTGCCCGTAGAGGGTAAGAACTTCATTGTTTATTGTGATGCATCCTATTCTGGTTTGGTTGCAGTGCTAATGCAAGAGAAGAATGTAATTGCTTATGCTTCAAGGCAATTAAAGGTGCATGAACGTAACTATCCAACTCATGATTTGGAATTGGCCGCGGTAGTGTTTGCATTAAAGCAATGGAGGCACTATTTATATGGGGTTAAGTGTGAGGTCTATACGGATCATCGTAGCCTACAGTATGTCTTTACTCAAAAAGATTTGAACTTGAGACAGAGGAGATGGATGGAACTACTGAAGGACTACGATATCACTATTTTGTATCATCCGGGAAAAGCGAATGTGGTGGCGGATGCTTTAAGTAGAAAGGCGGGAAGCATGGGAAGTCTAGCTCACTTGCAAGTTTCTAGACGCCCATTGGCTAGAGAGGTTCAGATTCTGGCTAATGACCTTATGAGGTTAGAAGTAAATGAGAAGGGAGGATTTTTGGCTTGTGTGGAGGCAAGATCTTCCTTCCTTGACAAGATTAAGGGAAGGCAGTTTAATGATGAAAAATTGATCCGGATCCGAGATAAAGTGTTGCAAGGAGAGGCTAAAGAAGCAACAATCGATGAGGAAGGTGTTTTGAGGATTAAGGGAAGGGTATGTGTACCCCGCGTCGATGATTTGGTCAACACTATTCTGACAGAGGCTCATAGTTCGCGGTATTCTATACATTCGGGTGCAACCAAGATGTACCGTGACCTAAAGCAACACTTTTGGTGGAGTAGAATGAAGCGCGACATTGTTGATTTTGTTGCCAAATGTCCAAATTGTCAACAAGTAAAGTATGAACATCAGAGGCCCGGAGGACCACTTCAGAGAATGCCCATTCCTGAATGGAAGTGGGAGAGAATTGCAATGGACTTCGTGGTTGGTCTTCCAAAGACATTGGGTAAGTTTGATTCCATTTGGGTAATTGTGGACAGATTAACTAAGTCCGCTCACTTCATTCCGGTCAAGGTGACCTACAATGCAGAGAAGTTAGCCAAAATCTACATCTCAGAAATCGTTCGATTGCATGGGGTTCCACTTTCCATCATATCAGATAGAGGTACGCAGTTTACTTCTAAGTTTTGGAGAACATTGCATGCTGAATTAGGTACTAGGTTGGACCTTAGTACTGCATTTCACCCTCAGACCGATGGACAGTCTGAGCGAACGATTCAAGTGTTGGAGGATATGCTTCGTGCATGTGTGATAGAATTTGGTGGCCATTGGGATAGCTTCTTACCCTTAGCGGAGTTTTCATACAATAATAGCTATCACTCAAGTATTGATATGGCTCCGTTCGAAGCATTGTATGGGAGGAGATGTAGGTCTCCCATTGGTTGGTTTGATGCATTTGAGGTTAGACCTTGGGGTACTGATCTGTTGAGGGATTCAATATAGAAGGTGAAATCTATTCAAGAAAAGCTTCTAGCGGCTCAAAGTAGGCAAAAAGAATATGCAGATCGAAAGGTTAGAGACTTTGAGTTCATGGAGGGTGAACAAGTCTTGTTGAAGGTTTCGCCCATGAAAGGGGTGATGCGGTTTGGTAAAAGAGGTAAGCTTAGTCCAAGGTATATTGGACCCTTTGAAGTACTTAAGCGAGTAGGGGAGGTGGCTTACGAATTAGCCTTGCCTCCAGGGCTGTCCGGAGTGCATCCGGTATTTCATGTGTCTATGTTGAAAAGATACCATGGGGATGGAAACTACATTATCCGTTGGGATTCGGTTCTGCTTGATGAGAATTTGACTTATGAGGAGGAGCCTGTTGCTATTCTAGATAGAGAAGTTCGCAAGTTGAGGTCGAGGGAGATCGCATCCATCAAAGTTCAATGGAAGAATCGACCAGTTGAAGAGGCCACTTGGGAGAAGGAGGCTGATATGCGAGAAAAATACCCACATCTGTTTACAGATTCAGGTACTCCTTTTCGCCCTTGTTTCTTTTCTTGTGATCGTTCGAGGACGAACGATGGGTAAATTGGTATCTATTGTAACGACCTGTTTAGTCGTTTCGAGCAGCAGATTTTATTTCTGGAAAAACTGGCTGATACGACGGACCCCACGACGGACCGTCATGGGCACGACGGACCGTCGAGGGGGTCCCGTTCCATAATACTTAGAATTCTGAAATTTGGGTACTGAAATCGACTCTCTGAACTTCGTGACGGAATGGCAGGACGGACCGTCACAGGCGTGACGGACCGTCACAGATTCTTTAGTAGAAATTGAGTCTCTGAACTTTGCGACGACCTGCAAGTGGACCGTCGCAGGCACGACGGGCCGTCACAGGTTGCGTAATCCCAGTCTGGGTCGGATTTCTGGTTAAGTTTTAAAGGGGCGTTTCGGACTATTCCTACTATAATTATAAATTTCGTGGGTTAATATTAATAACTCAATTTCTTGGGGGTTAAAAGAGGTAACCTTGAGTGAATTAGTGGATTACTATTGTCATCTTTTAAACTTAATTATATACTGATTAGGGTAAAAGAAAGAGGGTTTGAATAAGAAAAATAGAAAGAACAAAGAGAGAGAGAGCATCGATCGAACGAGAGAGGAGAAGAAACGCTGCTTGGAAAATTGCTTGCTTGAATCAAATCTTCGGTGGAGGTAGGTTATGGTTTTTCACACTATTCGTAGTAAACTCTGAATAGTGAATGATATGTATTGGTAGTATTGTAAATCCTTCTATATGCTTAATTGTATGCTTGCATGAATATGATTATGTAATTGTGAACAAATAAGCATGATGAAGCTATGAATCCCAAATCTTGAAAGATAACCCTAATCTACTTTGTTAATGATGATGCCTTGGTATAAAAGAAGGCTTGATGAACGAAAGAAGTGAGATTAGGGGATCGGGTGCCACGTTCCGGTACCAGGATAGAAATAGAGGATCGGGTGCCACGTTCCGGTACCAGGATAGAA
>NC_028647.1:45103508-45111651 GCF_001406875.1 Solanum pennellii | reverse complement strand
AGGGTGAGCTAATGCTTCTAGCTTGGACTGGATCTTCTTCCTCATGTCTCGATGCCTTGAAGTTCCGGCATGGACTAGCTTTTACTTGTTTTAGCTTCTTAGAATACTCTTAGTTTAGTAATTTGATCATAGATGTTCTTGTGGTGATGACTTCCAGATTTTGGGGAATAATAGATGTTGAATTATAGAAGTTATTGAATTGGTTTTTATTTATGAGTTTAAGTCTTCCGCATTATTTTCTGTTGATATTACATTGAAATGTTAAGGCTTAGATTGGTTGGTTCACTCACATAGGAGGGTAAGTGTGGGTGCCAGTCGCGGCTCGGTTTTGGGTCGTGACAATTCACAAACAATACATTTATAATACATAATACACTTTACTTTTTTTCGTGATATCAACAAAAATAATTTAGTAACGCACTTGTAATACATTTATAACATATGCACAATTCATTTGTAATACATATTGCAAACATTACTCATGTTCTTGGTGATACAAACTAAAAAAGTTTACAAGACACATCTAATACATGTTTTATTTATAAATAATACAAGTTTGATTTTATCTATAGATTATTGTCTTGTCTTTCGTTTGTTACGTTTTTCATATATTGTTAATTTTCTCTTTTTAACTTTAATATGTGTCTAATACATTTTTTTATTCAAGTTTAATTCATTTGACAATTTATTATGCTTATTCATTTGTTACAATTAGATTACTTATCTAATTAATTGTTGATACAAGTTTTATTTAGTTTACGAACCATTAACTGCTCTTTCATTTGCAATTAGTTTGGATAGTCAGTTCCTACAAATAGTTAAAAATATCGTTTGAAGTTTATATCTTAATTTAAGAGGGTTTAGTTAATTTTAGAATTGATTTTAGGAAAATTATTAGATTGAAGCTCGAAAATGATGAAGTTTACAGAACAATATAGCATTTGTATTAAAGTTGTATTAGATATGTTTCATAATTGTATTAAAAATGTATTAAAATCATGAACTATACATCCTACATTTATAATACATATTGCAAACTTCACTCCCTTTTTAATGATATCAAATAAAATAATTTAGGTAACACACTTATAATATATTTTTAATACATGCACAATACATTTTAATACATATTGCAACATCACTCACATTCTTAGTGATACAAATAAAAAGTAATTTATAAGACACATATAATACATGTTTTATTCATGAATAATACATTTATAATATGTATTGCACACTTCACTTTTTTTTACGGATACTAACAGAATAATTTAGATAACACTAATAATACATTTATAAGACATGCACAATATATTTTTAATATATATTGCAATCATCACTTATTTTCCTAGTAATAAAAGAAAAAATAATTTATAAGATACATATGGTATAAGTTTTATTCATGAATAATATGAGTTTAATTTAGTTTATAGAATGTTGACTTGTCTTTTATTAATTACGTTTTCCATTCATTCTTGATTTTGTATTCTAATTGAACTTTAATATTGTGTATACAATTTTAAAGAAACTCAATTTATTTTGCAATTTTTTGTTTTATTTGTCATTGTTGAATTACTTGTTTAATTCATTATTAATACAAGTTTAATTTACTCTATAGATCATTGTGTGTAATACATTTTTAATTCCACTTTGATATGTGTGTAATACATTTTTAATTCCACTTTGATATGTGCGTAATACATTTTTAATTCAAGTTTAATTCATTTTGCAATTTGTTATGTCTCTTTATTTGTTGTGATTGAATTATTTATATATTTAATTAATCACTGATACAAATTTTATATATTTTACGATTATTAACTACTCTACGACAAAAAATGAAAAAAAAAACAAAATGAAAAAAACAACAGAAAAAGAGAGAGCGCAACAAAGAGAAAGTAAAAAATAAAAAATAATTTAAAAAAAAGTAAGAGATAGAGAGATCAGTAAAGAGAAAACAGAAAATAAAAAAAAACAATTAAAAAAGAGTAAGAGAGAAAGGGCAACAAAAAGAAAGGAGCGAGAGAAAGAGAAAAAATTAAAAAGCTGAGAAAAAAAGAGGCTAGAGAAGAAAAATCTAATAAATATATAATTTTGTTTTATATTGCTATAAATGGTAATATTTAAAGAGTATATCAAAAACAAGTAATTATTTTTTAAAAGGGATCCACTCAAGTAATTAATTCATTCTAAAAGGAGTAACTTTCGGATATATCAAACATAAAAATCATATTTATATGTTATAGTTACACTTTACATAATTGCGCTCCATAGCAACCATAAATATGTATATTTCACTAGACATGTAAAAACAGTTGTATAGTTCCCTGTACATAAATAAAGAAACCAGTTGTATACAAAAGATTAATTGTATAATTTGTGTATGTATAAAACGAGAAAGGGAGAAAGACAAAAGAAAATCGAATTGTGAAATATTTGTTTTATATAATTATAAGTATATAGGATAAAGACATATGTATTTGCATGTTTATATACAATTTTCTCTCGTTTTATACAAACATAAACACAATTTATACATTTCATTTTTGTTTGTTTAAGCGAGAGAGACGAGGGTGGCGAGTAGGGGTGCTCACGGTTTGGATAAAAACTTATCTAAACCGAACAATCGAATCAAATTGATAAAATAAAATCGATTTTATTTGGATCTGGTTTGGTTTGATTTTGGATTTTTGAAAACCGATAGTATTTGTTATAATTTTATTTTAAAAATTCAAAAAAATAACCAAACCGAACCTATTGATTATATACATACTTAATATATTCTTTTTATCAACAACTTTAAAATCTTATATATGGTTTCATCAAAATTTCTTTATAATTTACTTAGTGAAAGCAAAAATGTTCGAAGTGAAAAAATTTATCTAATTGATTTTCTGTGTTTGAGTGTCCATGATAATTCTTTATCAGACTAAGAATGTTTGTCTCTTCCTTCTAGGCCAATATAGTGAATTTTAAAGCTTGTTTGATAGTAAATTCAGTGATTAAAAGTTCAATAATTTAAGTCATTCTAACTATTTTTCGTTTTGAATGGATTGTTATCCTTTTTTTCACATTTTGAATGAATTGGTTCTTTTATTTTTGCGTATGATTAATAATCGAATAATCGAACCAAATCAAATCGAAATCGATTATCACCAAACTGCTACATGTATATTATATTTAGTTTGGTTTGGCTTTGATTTTTTTAAAAACTGATTAAGTTGATTTAGTTTTGTTTTTGACCAATAACCGATTCAAGCCGACCCATGACCACCCTTATTGGCGAGCAACATCTGGGAGAGTGGCGAGTGAGATCTGAGACAGGAGATAAAGGAAAACGAAAATATATGTATATATACATTTTTTTCTCACTTTATACAAACACAAACACATTTTATACATTTGTGTTTGTATAAAAGCGAGAGGGAGGGAGCGAGAGAGGCAGACGAACGAGAGATTGAGAGAGAGAGGTGGACTGACAAACAGTTTGTTAGAAGACAGAATCAAATCAAAGTGTGGTTATAACATTTAATTTGAATTATTAGTTTGTCATTATATACAATTTTCCCCTCTAAAAATAGTAAATGATTAGGGTCTTAAGCCCACTATAATTCTATAATTATTTTTTGAAGAACACCTTATTAGACGTACATTTATACCATATATAATAATTCTATCTATATTTTTAAATAATGACATATCTTACTACTAATTAAAATTTTCTACCATATATTTAGAAACATACACCTAGATAAATGTATTAATTCTAACAAAATACTTTGACTTAATTATTAGCCCCAACAAGTCATAAATGACTTGAGGTCGCTAATTGAAAGCTTTCTATGCTGAAAAGAGCAAAAATAAAATAAAATTATAGACAATGTCCTAGAGGGTCACTACAAAAACCTCTACTAATAGGACTTTCATTCTCGAAGGTAAAGAATCGAGAAGTACCTTAAGGCTTAAATAGGTGGGGATACTGGGCTCTCAAGTCATTTTAGGTCTCCCAGGTAGCCTCCTCGTCTGGATGGTGTAACCATTATACCTAGACCACAAGAATATCTTTCGAGTATAACCACCCGTTGTCTCTATCCAATATAGCAAATGTCTAATCTTCAAAGGTTAAATAATCATCCAGCAACTCTGAGTCATATCGAAGCACATAGAACTCATTAAGAGCATATCGACGAAGAATCAACACACAAAAAAATAGACGAACATCAAAAAAGGTAGGTGGCAAGGCCGTTTCATAAGCAAAATCATCAACTTCTCGAAGGATATCAAAGAACCCAATATACCTGGGTCTAAGATTGTCCATCTTCCTGAATCTCATCACTCCCTTCAACAGAGTAACTAAAAGGAACACAAGATCACCAATTCCAAAACTCAAGAAGTGACGCATAATCCTAGTTTTAGCTTCCCGTAGCCTGACTTGAATAATTTGAACTCAAGTCAAAGCCTCTTGAAGAATGTCTCTACCACAAGGCCTAGGCTCTAAAGCCTCGAGCAACCCCATTAGAGATAGATAATGCCAACCATAGAATGCCTCGAATAGGACCATTTGAATACTTTAATGGTAGTTGTTATCAAAAGCAAACTCTGCCAAAGCCAAAAATTAATAACAACTTTTCATGACCTAATAGTCGAGATTGTGATGGAACTTGATAATACCCCTAGAAGGTAAGACCATTCAAAGAAGAAGCAATGGAGAGGAAGAGATAGATAGAAGCATAGTAAGACCATTGAAACAAGAAGCAATGGACATAAGAGGTAATGTATAACTCTCAAACAAGGAAAAACGTACAAAGATCGATTCTGATACCTAGTGAAGGCTAGTGCAAAGATAATATGAAATATAGATTTCGAACTAGACATAAACAAGAAATATACAGGCTTTTTTGAAATACAAAGACTAGGCAAAAATGTACATGATGACACGAATTAACCACATATGTCAATAAGCTTACTGTTAATCTTTAGTGTCATGACCAAAGTGTACCGTAGATGTAACATGGTTTATAGAGACTTGAGAGACCCTACACAAGCCACTTAGAATGCATCATACACGATAATATAAATAAAAAGTTCAAAGAAATATTCTTATAAATAAATGAGTTTGATGAAAAGCGAAAGTCTGACATAAGTCTCAATAAGCCATCTATTACATCATTAGGAAAGTGATTAGGACGTAACCTATAACATACAAAATCTAAGAATTGAAAAATGGCAAATAAAACTATAAAATTGTCTCGGTCCTTGGAACGTGAGGAGTCACCAATATTCAATTCCAAATGTAACGATCGAAGAGTACCCCTAGATGTCACCGGCGTACTCAACCTCAAAGAGGTCTCGTACAAGACTCTTAGCATAATCGTCATGGCATAATTAACGTGAAATAATGCGGAAAATTTAAAACTTTATGAATAGTGAAGTATACTTAGAGTTCTCGCATATCATATATAGAGTTTACATAGACTCCTCGTTTATCAATATAAACGATTCATGATCATATTCTAATAGTTTCACAACACCATCTATTTATAAGAGTTCAATACAAGTCTACAAATAGGGTCCTTATCCTTTTAGACACAATAATCTATTAGAAAAAAAGTACATAACAGAAGATTACTAAGTCTTCATAAAGCGTCAACTAGTAAATGTCCTCGAAACTTTGAGGACCTACCACAACGTATTGGAGAATAGAATTCCAAGCTTTCTTCAAGGATGTAAAAGTAAAGAAGCTATACTAATTATAGAAAAGGGAGAAAGGGGTAAGTATAATTAATGCACTAAGTATGGAGAAATGCATAAATACCATTAAAACATGAGAAAGGGACATTTACATGTAAAGTATGTACTTATGAGGTTTTTGAAAGCCATTTACATTATCAAGAACACATAAGACAATACCCCAAAATGTCCAAGACTACAATGAAGGCATGACCTTAGCACTTATTTGGGTCCACTGTGCAATGTACAGTTAGAATTCCATACTGCCAACCCAACCAAGTATTCCCAAGACACCACCTTGGCCAGACATATTACATTTACATTCATCACGTACCAATAATCATGAGTGGAACACATACATCATGAGAAACATTTGGATATAAGGATATGTTCACTTCAACTATCATCCATACAACTTACATATTCTCATATTACTTTATGACTACAAAGAACTCCATATACCATCCCTCAAAGCCTATTAGTGCAATGAACAAGTGAAGTCCCATACCCCCACTTGAACTTAGTCCACTTATTTGGATATGATAGGCCAGTTCATATTTCATTCGTTACTTTATTATTTAGGAAGATCTACCATAACTGACATAGACCATTAGAGCTTGCATGGAATCTGGTGTCGTAAATCCCCACACCAAAAAGGGTGTTTTACATGCCAAGGTAGAACCTACATACTAGCTATTATGTGGATCCACTAGCTAAGTCCTGCGGGGGCACATAATTAAGAGATAGGGAGATTAGTTCTAAAGACTCTATCTATTGCATTAGTAGAGGAGTCCATGCAGTAGAGGAGTCCTTATTTCATGAGTATCACTAGTATGACCCAACCTCTGTATTAACGGAAGGGTTTTTTCCTCATTGGCCATATCCTCTAGTGCTTAGTACACTTTCCCAATTTACTGCCAATTTTAAATTGTATTTACTTGTGTTAAGAGTAATACATCTTCGTTCAATATAATTCAACATAAATCTCTTAGATTTATTAGGTGAAAATACACATTCATCCTAGAATCAACATACATGTGTGTGTAGCACTTTCACTTAATTATAGTGTTTTCATGAGGACTATACTTTCGATCAACACAAGAGATCAAATAAATTATACATAATTCATGTCACACAATAGGTAAGATTAAAGAGAATGAAAACACCCCAATTACCTTTCTTACATTTTTTTTATAAGACATGTACCTTGCAAGCAAATTCAAAGTGTATGCACAATAATCTTCATCATATATACAAACCCTAGAATTTACCCTTTTTTGAAGGTTAGGAATCAAGTATCATGATCACCCCCATCTACCTCAAAATAGGCATGAAAACAAGATTCTATGATTTATAAACATCAATTACAATGCATCATGTTCATATATACTCAATTCATCCATCAACATTCAAGAAATTTGGTCATAGGGTGCACATGAGTTCTTGGAAGATTTTCACAATAGAAATCATCAATTAATCCCAATATATTCATAATTCAAGGCATATAACATAAAGAAAACAATTTGGGATTGAACCCATGGCTAGATCAAAAGCCCTAGTTTTTTTGTCACGATATAGAATTAGAAAATAGAAGTTTTGAAGGACTTCATGAAGAAAATAATCCTTGAATCAACATCCTCATACATTAATTGATGACTGTCCACGAAATTGAAGTGAAAAACTTGAGAAATTGGTCTTTTTCTTCAAA
Source organism: Solanum pennellii (assembly GCF_001406875.1). NCBI lineage: Eukaryota > Viridiplantae > Streptophyta > Magnoliopsida > Solanales > Solanaceae > Solanum > Solanum pennellii. The sequence continues at coordinate 45,104,213 of NC_028647.1, read as the reverse complement.
CTCCCAATTTCCCTTCAATGGAGCTTGAGTAGAGAGAGAATTTTTAGAGAGAAGTGAGAACTTTTGGGTTTTGATTTGGTGATGTGAATGATTAAATATGAGATAAAACTGATTAAAAATCAATATATATCCCTCCCCTAAAATACCCAAAAGACCCTTCACTTATGTTGACCTTTTAGTGAAGTCAAACATAAATTTCAAATTTCAAATTTTCGCCGGGAAACAAGTTTGCCTCACAGAGCTTTCCCGCAAGATTTCCAAAATTAATTTTTGAGGCAGTGGAGTCCGCTATGTGTTAGCGATGCAGACTGTGATTTTTTGTCCATGGTGATCCATGTCTGTGACTGTCACAACCCAAAACCGAGTCGCGAGTGGCACCCACACTTATCCTACTATGTGAGCGAACCAACCAATCTAAACCCCAACATTTTAACATAATGAACAAATACGATGCGGAAGACTTAACTCATTAATAAAAATCAATTCAATAACTTCAAAAATTCAACAACTATTATTCCCCATAATCTGGAAGTCATCACCACAAGAACATCTATGATCAAATTACTAAACTAAGAGTATTCTAAGAAGCTAAATAAATAAAAAGCTAGTCCATGCCGGAAGTTCAAGGCATCAAGACTTGAGAAGAAGATCCAGTCCAAGCTAGAAGCATTAGCTCACCCTGAAATCCGGTGTAGTGAAGACTGG
>NC_028647.1:45099541-45100405 GCF_001406875.1 Solanum pennellii | reverse complement strand
ATGTCGCGCTTCATTCTACTCCACCAAAAGTGTTGCTTTAGGTCACGGTACATCTTGGTTGCACCAGGATGTATAGAATATCCGAAACTATGAGCCTCTGTGAGAATAGTGTGGATCAAGTCATCAACACGGGGCACACATACCCTTCCCTTAATCCTCAAAACACCTTCCTCATCAATTATTGCCTCTTTAGCCTCTCCTCGCAACACCATATCCCGAATTCAGCTTAGTTTCTCATCATCAAACTGCTTTCCCTTAATCTTGTCAAGAAAAGAAGATCTCGCCTCCACACAAGCCAAAAATCCTCCCTTCTCATTTACTTCTAGCCTCATAAAGTCATTAGCCAAGTTTTGGATTTCTCTAGCCAACGGGCGTCTAGAAACTTGTAAGTGGGCTAAACTACCCATGCTCCCTGCTTTTCTACTTAAGGCGTCTGCCACAACATTAGCCTTTCCTGGTTGATACAAGATGGTAACATCATAGTCCTTCAGTAGTTCCATCCATCTCCTCTGTCTCAAATTCAAATCCTTTTGAGTAAAGACATACTGTAGGCTACGATGATCCGTATAGACTTCACACTTAACCCCATACAGATAGTGCCTCCATTATCTAAAGCAAATATTACCGCGGCCAATTCCAAATCATGGGTCGGGTAATTGCGTTCGTGCACCTTTAATTGCCTCGAAGCATAAGCAATTACATTCTTCTCTTGCATTAGCACTGCACCAAAACTAGAATAGGATGCATCACAATAAACAATGAAATTCTTACCCTCTACTGGCAAGGTAAGGATTGGTGCAGTATTCAACAAGGTCTTGAGTTTCTGAAAGCTTTCCTCACATTCATCCGACCATACAAATGGAA
>NC_028647.1:45098039-45098679 GCF_001406875.1 Solanum pennellii | reverse complement strand
GGCATACTAGGAAGATCTGCAGGGAACACATCCAGAAACTCACGGACTACCGAAACCGACTCAATTGAAGGTAATTGGGTAGTGTCATCCCTGAGATGTGCCAAGAAAGATAAACACCCCTTACTAACCATTCTCTTAGCACGAAGAAAGGAGATGATACGAACCGGAGTGGAAGTGTAGTCGCCCTCCCACACTAACGGGTCTGTCCCAGGCTTGACTAACGTCACAGTTTTAGCATTACAATCCAAGATCGCAAAATTCGGAGAAAGCCAAGTCATACCCAGAATTACATCAAAATCAACCATTTCTAAGATAACCAAGTCTACATAAGTATTGCTCCCCACAAAAGTCACCAGACAAGACCTATATACTTTTTCAACTATCACAGACTCACCCACCGGAGTAGAAACACGAATAGGCATGTCAAGCAATTCACAATGTAAATTAAGACCAGTAGCAAATGAGGAAGATACATATGAAAACGTGGAGCCAGGATCAAATAATACAGAAGCCATGCAATCACAAACCAAAAGATTACCTGTGATAACAACATCAGATGTCTCCGCCTCAGATCTCGCAGGGAAAGCGTAACAATGGGCCCTATCGCCTGTCTGCCCGTTGCCCCTACCATGTTGTGCTG
>NC_028647.1:45080999-45094337 GCF_001406875.1 Solanum pennellii | reverse complement strand
AAACCATAACCTACCTCCACCGAAGATTCGTGATCAAGCTAGCAAATTCCCCAAGGCTGCGTTTTTCCTCTCTCTCTCTTGATCGTTTTTCCCACTCTTGTTCTTTCTATTTTTCTTATTCAAACCCTCTTTCTTTTACCCTAATTAGCATATAATTAAGTATAAAAGATGACAATAGTAACCCACTAATTAACTCAAAGTTACCTCTTTTAACCCCCAAGTAATTGAGTTATTAATATTAAACTACTAACTTTATAATTATAAGCAGGAATAGTCCAAAACGCCCCTTAAATTACTTAACAGAAATCCGACCCAGCCTGGGATTACGCAACCTGTGACGACCCGTCGTGCCTGCGACGGTCCGTCCTGCAGGACCGTCACAAAGTTCAGAGACTAATTTTCTGTGGAAAATGTGTGACGTTCCGCCGTGCCTACGACTGTCCGTCCTGCCATTCCGTCACGAAGTTCAGAGAGTCGATTTCAGTACCCAAATTTCAGAATTCTAAGTGTTTTGGAACGAGACCCCCTCGACGGTCTGTCGTGCCCATGACGGTCCGTCGTGGTTTCCGTCGACTCAGCCAATTTTTCCAGAAAATACTCTACTGCTCAAAACGACTAAACAGGTCGTTACAGTGACGCGGACTGGTTTATCCATAATGCAATTAGTTGCTGCATTGGGCAGCTTATTTGGTCAAGGGTGGGGTCCCTTTTAGGACCCTTAGTGCGGCCCTTGGGGGTCGAACATGGACGTTTTGACCCTATATATATCATTTTACCTTTTTAAAGTATTTTTACAAGATTTAGACTCCATACAACACTTACAAACCTTCACAAGACCTAAGGACATTAACTAGTTCAATTGCACTAGTTTTCGAACGTCATGGCCGTCCCTTACGTTCAGGTTCTAATACTTTCTACTTGGGTTCAATATATTATTTTTAGTCTCAGAAACAGCGTATTAGAGTTTAGTTCATCATGTGGGGCTCTAGACCAATTCACAGACTTTTTGAGTATTACACCAAAGGAATCAACTAGCCACGAGTATGAGAGGTAGGAGCGTCAGACCTTACATTAATGAAACAATATAGGCACAAGTATGCATTGGCACATTTAATGCACTAATTATGCGGAAATATGCATAAAAGACTCGATTCGGATACCAGATCGAAGATAATGGATAGGGGCACCCATGCAACCTAACTATCTCCTTAGATACAACTTAGTAAATCCTCCACCGAATAAGAAACCTTGACGGGAATGAAATGAGCTGACTTTGTCATATGATCTACAACAACCCAAATTGATTCATGTTGTCACTGAGTGCGGGGTACCAACAATAAAGTCCATATTCACATATTCCCACATCCAAGGAGGGATACTAATATCTTAGGAAAAACTTCCCAGCGTTTGATGCTCAATTTTCACTTGTTGACAATTATAACACTTAGCCACCAATTCTGTAATATCTTTCACGATCTCATTCCACCATTACACTTTCCAAAAATCATGGTACATCCTGGTTACTCCCTAGTGAATAGAATATCGAGAAGTATAGGCTTTTTTAGAAAATAAAACAAGTTACCCCATTAAACTTGAACCATTTTTTAAAGTAGACACCTAAAGTTTGGGGGGGGGGGCTTATTACTCTACGAAATTATTTTCAACAACTCTAATACACCATTTTAATCCATTTTCAGAGAAAGTGTAATCTCATGTGTTGAGGTGCGCGTCAATGAATACAAATTCACCCATAAACTAATGTAAACGAGTCTCGTAGCAAGATTGCACATCACCACTTCCCCTAAAAGGTTCAAGAACAAAGAATTTCTTGGCCAAATCATTTTAGGGTTGATTATTGACAAGTACTGTACATATGTTTTTTGTATTCTAATTGCTGCTACATTCTCACATTTACTTAAGAAATAAAAAGAGTTAAGTGTGATTTTTGAGACAAAATTATCGCAATTTCATAAAGAATATCTAAATTATTCAACAAAGGAAGCTTGAAAACTATGAAAGTAACAAAATTGCAAATAAAAAATTCACCATTTTTATTGTTATTAGAATAGAGGAGTCCACCATTAGCAGCAACAAGTAGGAAATTTGAACCATTTTGTTGCTTTTCTTTAAGAAAATTAGATGGGAACTAAGAAATTTTCAGATTTTCACCTCTTTCACATAGAGCTTAATATAAGAAATACAGAATTTGATAGTCGTGAAAGAACCCTCTCAAGAAAATCTTGATTAAGTTCACTCCAGTTAGTAAACAATACATTCATCTTCGGATTCTTCTTCACATCCCACTAAATATCATGCAGAGAAAAGGAAAAGGAATCAGAAAAAATGAACATTAATTTTCTAGAAGGGCTTAAGGGTTAAAATATGAGTGGGTCGGGTAAAATGGGTACAAAAATTTTAAATATTTTATTTTATTTGGGGGTGAGACACACACACCTTTTATGAGATTACAAAAATTATAAAAATAGTGTATTTAGAATTGTTGAAAATAGTTGAATGGGGAAATAGGACTCCCACATACTTTAGGTGTCTACTTCAAAAAAGGATACAACTTTGATGAGGCAATTATGTATTTTCTCTTTATTAATTGTGATCTCTCAAGTCATCAACATTGAGAACACACAAACGACCTTGATATGAAAGCATACCATCTCCACCTTGGGAGAAAGCCTCAACGGATTTTTTAAGAACTACTTCCTTCAACTCAACAAAAATCAAATGAAGACTTTATTTGTCTTTCACATCTGCCTCATACGACAATTTGGAACCATAGTGAATACAACACCACCCTCACTTGAATCAACTAACAGAACACCTAGTTGAGCTAGTCTATGAATACCACAAATCAATTTTTAATTAGCTTCCTCAATATGTGAGACACTATTAATGGGCAATTTACTTAACGCATCGGCCACCGCATTGGATTTTCTTGGGTGATAAAGGACACTTATGTCATAGTTCTTCAGAGTTCTGGCCATTAGCGTTGGGGAAGATTTAGGTCCTTTTACTTGAACAGATATTGCAAACTTGTGGTCAGTAAAGAGATCAACATGGACATCATACAAATAATGCATTTAAATCTTTGAGGCAAAATCAACCTCCGCTAGATCCAAATCATTGGTAGGAAAGTCCCTTTCATAAAACTTGAGTTACCTTGAAACATAATTTTGCATAAGAACACTCCCTAATCCACTCCTTGAAGCACCACATTAAACAACAAACCCATCAAATCATTCTAGTATTTTAACACTGGGGCGAAGGTAATTCTCTCTTTATACTCTTGAAAACTCTTCTCATACACTTCCAACCATAGGAACTTTACTTTTTCTTTTGGTTAAATGTGGTAAATGGAGAGGCAATACACAAAAACTTTCCACAAACCTCCTATAATATCAGGCCAAACCCAAGAACTCTGTACATCTTAAATGCATCCGTCTTCTTAGGATTACCTCAATATCCTTACCAGAAATAATGTGACCAAGAAACTCAATAAACCTTAGACAAAACTACACTTACTAAACTTTGTAAATGGTTGTTGGTCCTTGAGGACTTGTAATACAATCCTCAAATAATCGGCATGTTTATTTTCACTCCATGAGGAAATCAAGATGTCATCAATAAACTATCATAAACACTCTATTCATCAAGTTTATGAATTCGACCGGAGCATTAGTCAAGATAAATGACATGATCAAAAAATAATAATGACCATAGTGACTTTGAAAATCCATCTTCGGAATGTCACTTTTTTTCACTCTTAATTGGTGATAACCCCGATTGGAGGTCACTCTTAGAGAAATAACTCTCTCCTTAAAGTTTATCAAAAAAACCATCGATCCTAGGGAAAGGATGCTTATTTTTATGATAACAAAAATGAATGGTCTTTCCTGCAAACAAACAAAAATAGAGCACCCCTGGAGAGATACTCGGATAGATGAAATCCTTATTCAATAAATATATCTACTTCATATTTAATTCCTTAAGTTATATCAGAGTCATACAGTAAGGAGAAATAGATTTATGTTGTCTATTTTCAAAGTATATTTCCTTTTCGGGAGGAATACTAGGCAGATCATTTGGAAACACTTTCGGAAACTCATCTACAATAAGGACTGACTCAAGAATAAGGGTTTCAAAATCTGTATCCCCAACCCGAACAACATGATATATGCAACCCTTAGAAATCATTTTTGTTTTAACACAAGAAACAAATTGGCTATTAGGCATAGAATTTATCTCTCTTCACTCTAGGACAAGCTCATTTGGAAACTAAAACTTGACCACTTGGATTCTACAATCAATCGAAGCATAACAAGAATGGAACCAATCCACACCAAGAATACATCAAAATCTAACATATCAAGCTCTACAAGATCAACATGAGTGAATTTATGGGATATGGAGATGGGAAAATTTCTATAGACTTTCTTAGCCACAATAGACCAATAGGAGTAGAGACAAAAAAAGGTCTAATAACACATCGCACAAACATCAAATCTCATAGGCACATAATGATGTCACTAAAGGCAAAGTATCACTAGGGTCAAACAAAGAATAAACATCTAGATGAAAGACTTTTAAAATACTGGTAACCATATTGAGAGATCCCTCTTGATCATGGCGAATTTGAAGTGTATAGCACTTAATTTGCTTTGGAGCACTTGAACCCGAACAACTAAGTGGAGATTTTCTACCATATTTTCCCCTGTCGATTCTAGATGGACAATCTCTAAAGTGGTGACAACATTTAACACAACAAAAAAATTATCCATTTTCATTAAGCATTTTTCCGAATGACTATTGCCATACTTTTGGCATTCAGGAAGCGAATATCCATTTCAACTACCATTTCCTCCTTGAGACTTAGGTTAGACACCTTTTCTTTGTTGAACTTAGGAGACAGAGTGTTAGAGGAAACTTGACTGAAAAACCTTTATTAGAATTTAAAGTAACCATAACCATCAAACATTGAATGTGAAAAGTTACCATCTTTGATATTTTTGCCCTCATTGCCTCCCTAGACCTTTCCTTAAGCTTTTTGTCATGACCCGAGATCATCCCTTAGTCATGTATATTCGGTATCAAAGAGATCTAATACAAGCCCTTAGCATTGCTTACATAAAAACATAGAAAATGTGGAAGAATATAAAACTTTCTTTAAGACATATCTCGAAAAATATTTCATAAAAGTGGAAGTCTTTCTAACATCATTTTCTCAAACCAACTATGATTGACATAAATAAAGCCTTGAGACGCAGCCCACATAAAGTCTAAAACATAATGAAAAATATAAATGTAAATGGATATTGTCTTCAAAGATATGAGGACTCACCAAGATCTTGAATTTGCGAAATCCTTGAAACTCTAACGTCCAATAGCAACTCAAAGTTCCAACGCTATATGTCACATCCCGAAATCACACCCTATAAGATAGGGTACAATCTCGAATTGTAAATGGCGTACTCCGCCTCTCGGAGGTCTTATACAAGCCCTTTCACATCATTCATCGCATAAACATAGTGAAAAGTAGTGAGGAATTAAAACTTTTCACAAAACATAATATAGTCTTCAAAATATCTTTCATATAAATAGGAAATACTAAGTCTCAATCTCATCATCTTAAGACACAAGAATGCTTGGGACAAGGCCCATACATTAAAATATGAATATAGAAATACTTAGTCTATTACAATACTTTGAATAAAAAATAAAAGACATATATGCCCTCGAGTCAAGTGAGGACATACTTCAACTTCTCTTGAGCGATCTTCTAAGTCCAAGACTTCACTTCTTAAAGATCCTCACCTACGAAGAACTATATAGATAGATAAAAGCATGGAGTTAGTACAACCACATGTACTAAGTATGACATTATGCATAAAAATCATAAAAATGGACTTTTACTGGAAATATGCATATTTTCATTTTAAAATCATATTATAATCATAAGAACAACATTTAATAACTTGGAAACACATAATATAACATTTAATCCAAAAATCATATTTTAGAGATCACCTTACAGTGACCTAATTCACTGTTACAGTGAATTATTTCACTATATAGTGAAGATGCCTATTCTTCACTTAAGACACCCTTTAGCATGTAGTCTTCTGACTTAAATCTAACCTAAGATTCACTTAAGTCAAACAAAGAGATACTAGCCATACACCCTCTCTAGATGTGCCTAAACGACCCTTAAGATTACTTATAATGAGTCACATACACACTTCAAGACATGAAACATAGCAAAATATAGACATTATGTCATTTTCCTATCAGAGGCTATCAAAAAACTTACTTAAGTAGATCAAGAAGATAACCTCAATGATTGACCTCGGCAAGACTACCTAAATAATCCTTCAAACTTCCTAAGTTCGGATCATGTCCATATAATCAACATCTTCCCTAATTAGAGTCATTCTTCAGACTCATCTAGGTAAGATATGAAGTGACCATTCCTATGCCCCCTTCACACCTTAACTAGACAACCCTTAACTACTCTAGATAGGTACTTATTCCTTTTACATACCTCATAACATAAGTTATTAGTTCATTAGTTCATAAAGACTCATACATCACATAAAGGACATTCCAATAATTGTCTTGGACAAAACCTAGGGACTCTAACTAACACCTTAAAAGCCTATTGTTCAATGTCTAGATAACGTCCCATACCACCACCTAAACTTCATAGAACTTCTCTAGTACTAGTAAGTATTCCACATGATGAGAATAGACAATAACCGACATAGACCATGATAGCTAGTCATGGAATCCGGAGTTCTAACCTATTCCGATGAGAGTGTTCTACTTTCCAAGGGTAGAACTAGGACACATCCCATGTAGGCACATAATTAAGGAGTATGAAGGGCTTTTATGTACTCTAGTCTCATTCTCAAGTAGAGGTACATTGTAATCTAGTCTCATTCTCAAGTAGAGCTACTTCTCATTACATAATCACTCGGTTCTAGCCTTGGTTCTCATAGAGTAATTAACATTAAAGGATGACATGAAGAGGGTTCCTTATCTAGTTCATAACCCAATCACATTCACCCTACCAAAGAGGTCCACTAGGCTACCTTTCAATGGTGACTAAGATAGCTCATTATGATTTTCCTAAGGATTAAAATGATGGCTTTCCAGCCAATTACCCTTAACTCCACCATTTCTTTACATGAAGGATACCATTACGGCTCTCGACTTCAACATTCATAACATAAGATTTACCACGTACATGTCCTTCTTAAAATCCTCTAAGGTCTCACATATCTTTCATTCATACATGAAAAGGGTGAATTAAGCCTACCTAGTCAAGACATCTCATAATCTCATAACATTCATTCATAAATTAAGTAAGGGACACAAGTTTACCAAACAAGACACCACCTTCTTTCACTTTATCACATATAGCATATCATTCTTTAAAGAACTTAGGAATGACCCTTATCTTCTTAATGTCATCCTATACATTACTATATCATTATCAATATAACCATCATAACTCATATACTCAAGTAGGAACAATCATGTATCAACATCTAAGACTACACATATAAGCACATGGTCATAGTCTAACATGATCACCTACATAACATCAACAGATCACATATACTTTCATATTGCTTAACAAGTAGATAGATATCATCATACTTCACATAGTCAATTACACAAAAAGCCACATTACTTCAAGTAGTGCCGACAAGGCTATTATCATCATATTGCATAAAGTAACGCCAACAAGGCCACGTCAATTCACATAACACTGCCACCATAAGTGGACCATACCAATCAAAATATAATTGAAGTAAAATAACATCAAAATAAGAGAAATAGGGCAGCATAACCCCTCAACATCCTCAACACCTCAACTTGATGCTAATTCATCCAATTCAATATCATAAGGCCCTTACCAATGACCATGAATAATAATTCAATGTGGAAACTATGATAATCAATGAAAATAGGTCAATTCAATAGATATTAGATAATCTAAGATAACCTAGATATCAATTGAACACAATGCTTACATCATTAGAAAGCCCATAGAAATCTACACTAGAATTCAACAACATTAGGTTAATATTAGGTAACCCATAACTTAGTCAAAATCTAGGGTGCATCCAATTCATGAGTTCATAGGTAATTTAGATAAAAATCATCGATACAATATAAATTAAATAATTGTGCAATGTATAGAAATGATTAATGTAAGAACCCATGGTAGAATTATGAAATTGGACAATTCAACTTTAGAAACTTTGAAAACATCTTGATAATTAGGGCTCCTTTATGAAGAGAGTTTCAAGGATCAATATCCATACCTTAATGATGATAATTATTCACTTTGATGAAGAATTTCCACTCAAAACGTCACCTCCAAGCCGTTCCTTGATTTGGACTTCAATGGAGTCTTTCAGATTTCTTAAGGGATTTTTGGGGTTTTGATTTGGAAGAATAAAATATTCAATGTGTGTAACACTTATATACACATTTAAAATACCCAATATACTCCTTAGTAACTGCAAAAATCCATTTTTGGTAGTGGGTTGAATTTACAAATTCACCCCTAGCTTGGCAGTGAAACTGCATGCAGGATCATGACTATCGACGGTGGATAGTCGACGGACCGTTTGTCCACAAACGGACCGTCCTGTCCCTTTGTTGGTTGGGTCAGTGACCTACCAAGGTTCCTCATACTCCCCCCAGCCTAATTATCAGTGTCCTTTGGTCCATGGTCTGGGAAAATGAACTTGCCAATGACGAACTGCCCATCGACAGGATGTAGGTCCACTTATGGTGTCACGCCCCGAGCTACCCCGGAGACGCGGACACGGAACCTAGGACCACAAGTGATCCCAAGATAACCCTGCTGGCATGATCATGAGCATACTAAAGATAATAAACTATTGCGGAATCTAAATCATACTTTAAATGAAAAGATGGGGAATACCCATATTCTATAACTGAGATATTTGAAAACAATGAGTTTAATACAAAAGAAATATTAACTCAATACTAAGCTGAATCTAACTATGTCTGGAAATATCCTCTAAACTAGACTAGAAATACTGGGACAAGCCCCAGCTGAATCTAGCAAAAACTAAAACTAAATGACTAAAGACTGAAATGAAACTCATGACTATTGTCCTCGGAGAATGAGGACTCACCACATGGAGTTCGGGAAATCGATCTATGCGTGATCTGGATGCTGAGAACCTGAACCTACATCACGAGAAGATGTAGCACACGTATGCGTCAGTGCTTGAAAGGTACTGAGCATGTAGGATAGAGTAAAGCTGAAATAAAACATAACTGAACAAGCACAAAAACAAGTATAATAATCTGTACGTGATGTGCTGATTTCTGAGGTAACTGGATGCAATGACCAATTTATAACATGCTAAAACTGAATACTGAATATACTGATAAATGGTCAATGCAGAGAGTCTAATTGAACACTGGGAGCTACTAATAACCGATAATAAAACCACATGAGCTAAATGTGGAGTCCGATGTATACACTCCATCGAGAGGACCCAATATATCCTGCCAAAGGTATAAAGGCATGCTGGCGTGATCACTAAACTGATTACTCACAGAGGGGACTTACAACCTACTTGGCTAGTAGTTCTGGGACTATTGGGAACGCTAAACCCTAGTCCAACTCGGTATTATGCTACTCCCAATGAATTCTGGAAATTAACTGATTATATCTGAATTTCTGTAATTACTGGATAGCTCAAAAATGAACAAGCAAACTGAGAATGCAACAATTAATCTGGTAATTATGCATTTATAACTGAGGCATGTATATCTGAAGTGTCTAAAATATATGACCTAGCATGTGTAATTGAAGAACTAAAGAAATACAAAGCTAGGGTTCTGAAATTCATGCGATAATCTGAGTAATAACATGATAATCTGATTTGGAACATATATTTAATAAATTCATGAAGTTATATCAAAGTTCTAAAAACCCTAGATCTAATCATGATAAGAGAATCAAGAAATGATTGAAACTAAGGACCCAATGGGTGAAAGGAACCCACTAGTGAACTCCTACATACATGGTGATGAAATCCACGGAAAAACTCTAAGTTACGTCATTTGGAACCTAAATCATCAAATTTTTAGTCACTTTAAGCCTAGAAACATAATTAAAACATATCAAAGTCAAATTATTATACCTATTTAGTACCTTTGATTTAATAATTTGACTTTGATATGTTTTAATTATGTTTCTAGGCTTAAAGTGACTAAAAATTTGATGATTTAGGGTCCAAATGACGTAACTTAGAGTTTAAAAGGAGTGGGAAAGGTCAAATAGACCCCATGGAAGGTTGCTGTCAGGCCTCACGACTGCCAGGTTTGACGGTCCGTCGTGCGCCCAACGCGCCATCGTTGGGTCCGTCACAAGGGCCTGTTTGATAGGTCTTTACTTAAATGGGCATAACTTTTTACTCAAAGGTCTGATTTTAGCAACGTCGGTGGATATGGAAAGATAATTCAATTATCTATCTGTGGCTAGGTAGAGGGAAACCTAATTAATTTTTTGTTAAGAGTTATGATCATTTTAAGTTGACCCAATTACATTTCCTCTTAACTGGATGCAAATTTTCCACCTACGGTTAGACCTACGGACCGTAGGTCCACATACGAACCATGCTTGTCATCCATAACTCTTGTCATAGAGTGGTTGAAGGGACTCTTTATCGAAGGTCACGGACTACGGACCGTCGTTTGACCAACGGACCGTAAGTCCGTCCGTCGTCTAAGACTTAACCAATTTTTCTAGGCTGAAAAATTTGGGAGTTTCTGATCCCATCCAAGGTTGTGCAGGATGGATCGTGTTTCAGGCTACGGTCCGTCGATGCCACCGTTGGTAGCACCTGCAGATTTTTCTGAAAAACTATTTTTTTGTCTGTTTTGGCTACGGGGTGTTGCATACGGGCCATCCTGTCGTTCTTCTATGGGTTCAGAGACTTGGGAGAGTTATCTTAGACACATAGGCTAAGTACCTACCCACTCCCATCACGAACGGACCATCGACCAGGCCACTGGCCGTCGCTTCCATAGGTGAGGCTGCCTTGGGAAGTCTTTGCCACCAACTTGGGTCCTTCCTCAAGTACCCTTGGATGGTCCTTGTGGATAATTTACTAGAAGTTTCCAACCCAAATACGATCTTCTATGAGTTTAATAGCTCACATAAATTTCATCCAAAACGAACACGTAAAACTGGATGAAATATGCCTAGGCACACAAGGTCATTTCAAGGAACATCTTTTGAACATCATTGACGTTCTTGGACGTTTGACCTCCAAACTCCATGAAACTCGACACACTGCCTATACATTCTATAATAACTTATTGAAGCACCTTATTAATCACACAATATCACATAAAACCACATATGAGGCACATAGGTAACTTAGTCGTCGAACGTCTAAGTCGTCCCTTGACGTTTAACTTCCAATGCACCTAATACTTTAACTACTTCCTCTATACCATATATTATACCTATTTAGTACCTTAGATCATAAATATTAACATGTTAGACTCTAGTTCACCTAAGTCATTTTCGGGGTCTTACACTATATTTGGTTATAATGTAGGCAATATGCGTTAGTGCAAAATGTACTAAATATGCAAGCTAGCATAAATCATAAGAGCATCTCAAATTTTTAGTCAACATAACATATAAACATAAAATTTGATAACATAATGATAACATAACATGTTAACATAAAGCATACATAAGTTTATACTTCAACCATAGGTATACTCAAGTGAACCACTTCACAAGCCACCTCCAAGTATACTTGTGCAATGCCAAGATAGCATCCCATAATTCTACCTAAGCTAAGTACTTCTCTTTTGTCATTCTTGGTCATAGTACACCTTCATAATTAAGACCTAGGTTTTGATGACATAATAGAACTATAGCCCTTGATCACCTCAAGGAACACTTATGCAATACGTGTGGGGAATCCCATTCTACCACACATATTAAGCATATCTTGAAGTCATCCAATTTACTTTCATCAACTCTAGGTTTCACTAATAGACTTACTTCATATTGACAAGGAGCTATCATCCTAAGTCATTCATATCATGGAAGGCAAGTATAGCAACTATCCGAGCTAGGCATACATCACGTAAGAGGACATTCCATAAGTAGCTTCAAGTTATACTTGTGCCATGTATGAATGACATACCATTCTGTCAATCATACTAAGTACTCATTTAGGCTAGCTTACTCAATGCTAACTATATTTCATACTAGTTTATCAATAACAACATTCTATCATGCTAAGCCTAACTAACATAGAAACATCATAGCATAAAATCCAAGCTAACAATTGCTCCCCAATATACATGCAAGTGTACGTGGTCGCACAAGTAATATACATTATTTTTAGAAACGAGTTATAATTCCCAAGGTACTTATGATCAACGTATATTCTAACTCAATTCCACATCTGAAGGAGAAAGTAACTATTTCAAGAGTTTAGGATTGACTGGTAACTACGACCTACTTTAGCAATGAATAAAAGTAACAAAGATTTGAACGACTTAAAGATGATGTTCAAGCAAGAAAAAGACAAATTCCAAGGCTGCAACTCACGTTGAATCTCATGTATCATAGTATTGGCTTATAAATAATTTTGGTTGTTAAGTTACTGGTTTATAGGGTTAATGATATGAGTCGCCTACCCCAATTAGATACCTAACTACATTGTTGAGCGGTATAAGTAAGCTAATTAACAAGCATTTATATTTCATCCTTTCATAACCAAGCAAGTTATTCGGCAGGGCGTGACTCCTGAACACAATTCATCTCAATCTAATGGGTCGATCAACAACACTCTATCATATTACATATTATTAATAACAACTCAATATTCAATAGTTAGAAGTTTCAGAGAAAAACACTCACAAGATCAGCAAAACACGTGTTCACGTTCATTAATAATAAAAATGTTTAATGCCATGAGATGCAATGTCATGTGTAGTTATGCATGTCTTCCCTAATGATACACATCCGCTTTATCTTAGTCTGGGACCCATGGGGATATATCTTCCCATGTATCTATCGCGGCGTGCGATACGACCCTCGATAATAGTAACCATCGCAGCATGTAATACATCCCTCAAAATATAATATCCATCGCGACATGCGATTTATCCCTCGAAATGATACATCCTCTTTAAGTTCTCATTCTTTCTCAATGCACATATCACTTGTCATAACCATGTCTCATAGTAATGCAAATGACATGTTCACACAAATATATATATATATATATATATATATAT